>NW_027206952.1:0-106000 GCF_032191515.1 Phaenicophaeus curvirostris | reverse complement strand
GGTAACATCTTCCCTGCGAGTTATACTCTCTTTGCCAAAATCGCATTATTAGGCGAAAGTAAGTTACAATTCAGTACCCTATCCTAAAGCTTGCTGTTAGGAGGGAATCTGCAGCTTGAAGTGAATGCGCTTCCAGAGGGGAGTCTAATGAGGGCAAACATTTGATGGTAGCAGCTTCCCTGCGGGAGATACTCTCTTTGCCAAAATCGCATTATTAGGCGAAAGTAAGATACAATTCAGTACCCTATCCTAAAGCTTGCTGTTAGGAGGGAATCTGCAGCTTGCAGTGAAAGCGCTTCCAGAGGGGAGTCTAATGAGGGCAAAGATTTGATGGTAGCAGCTTCCCTGCGGGAGATACTCTCTTTGTCAAAATCGCCTTATTAGACGCAGTTAAGTTACAATTCAGTACAGTGTCCTACAGCTTGCTGTTAGGAGGGAATCTGCAGCTTGCCGTGAAAGCGCTTCCAGAGGGGAGTCTAATGAGGGGAAATATTTGATGCTAGCAGCTTCCCTGCGGGAGATATTCTCTTTGCCATAATCGCCTTATTAGCCGCAGTTAAGTTACAATTCAGTACCCTATCCTAAAGCTTGCTGTTAGGAGGGAATCTGCAGCTTGCCATGAAAGCGCTTCCAGTGGGGAGTCTAATGAGGGCAAACATTTGATGGTAGCAGCTTCCCTGCGGGAGATACTCTCTTTGCCAAAATCGCATTATTAGGCGAAAGTAAGTTACAATTCAGTACCCTATCCTAAAGCTTACTGTTAGGTGGGAATCTGCAGCTTGCAGTGAAAGCGCTTCCAGAGGGGAGTCTAATGAGGGCAAACATTTTATGGTAGCAGCTTCCCTGCGGGAGATATTCTCTTTGCCAAAATCGCCTTATTAGACGCAGTTAAGATACAATTCAGTACCCTGTCCTACAGCTCGCTGTTAGGTGGGAATCTGCCACTTGCAGTGAAAGCGCTTCCAGAGGGGAGTCTAATGAGGGCAAACATTTGATGGTAGCAGCTTCCCTGCGGGAGATATTCTCTTTGCCATAATCGCCTTATTAGTCGCAGTTAAGTTACAATTCAGTACCCTATCCTAAATCTTGCTGTTAGGAGGGAATCTGCAGCTTGCAGTGAAAGCGCTTCCAGAGGGGAGTCTAATGAGGGCAAACATTTGATGGTAGCAGCTTCCCTGCGGGAGATATTCTCTTTGCCATAATCGCATTATTAGGCGAAAGTAAGTTACAATTCAGTACCCTATCCTAAAGCTTGCTGTTAGGAGGGAATCTGCAGCTTGCAGTGAAAGCGCTTCCAGAGGGGAGTCTAATGAGGGCAAACATTTGATGGTAGCAGCTTCCCTGCGGGAGATATTCTCTTTGCCATAATCGCATTATTAGGCGAAAGTAAGTTACAATTCAGGACCCTATCCTAAAGCTTGCTGTTAGGAGGGAATCTGCAGCTTGCAGTGAAAGCGCTTCCACAGGGTAGTCTAATGAGGGCAAACATTTGATGGTAGCAGCTTCCCTGCGGGAGATACTCTCTTTGCCAAAATCGCGTTATTAGGCGAAAGTAAGTTACAATTCAGTACCCTATCCTAAAGCTTGCTGTTAGAAGGGAATCTGCAGCTTGCAGTGAAAGCGCTTCCAGAGGGTAGTCTAACGAGGGCAAACATTTGATGGTAACAGCTTCCCTGCGAGTTATATTCTCTTTGCCAAAATCGCATTATTAGGCGAAAGTAAGTTACAATTCAGTACCCTATCCTAAAGCTTGCTGTTAGGAGGGAATCTGCAGCTTGCAGTGAAAGCGCTTCCAGAGGGGAGTCTAACGAGGGCAAACATTTGATGGTAGCAGCTTCCCTGTGGGAGATACTCTCTTTGCCAAAATCGCATTATTAGGCGAAAGTAAGTTACAATTCAGTACCCTATCCTAAAGCTTGCTGTTAGGAGGGAATCTGCAGCTTGCAGTGAAAGCGCTTCCAGAGGGGAGTCTAATGAGGGCAAACTTTTGATGGTAGCAGCTTCCCTGCGAGTTATAGTCTCTTTGCCAAAATCGCATTATTATGCGAAAGTAAGTTACAATTCAGTACCCTATCCTAAAGCTAGCTGTTAGGAGGGAATCTGCAGCTTGAAGTGAATGCGCTTCCAGAGGGTAGTCTAACGAGGGCAAACATTTGATGGTAACAGCTTCCCTGCGGGAGATACTCTCTTTGCCAAAATCGCATTATTAGGCGAAAGTAAGTTACAATTCAGTACCCTATCCTAAAGCTTGCTGTTAGGAGGGAATCTGCAGCTTGCAGTGAAAGCGCTTCCAGAGGGGAGTCTAATGAGGGCAAACATTTGATGGTAGCAGCTTCCCTGCGGGAGATATTCTCTTTGCCATAATCGCATTATTAGGCGAAAGTAAGTTACAATTCAGGACCCTATCCTAAAGCTTGCTGTTAGGAGGGAATCTGCAGCTTGCAGTGAAAGCGCTTCCACAGGGTAGTCTAATGAGGGCAAACATTTGATGGTAGCAGCTTCCCTGCGGGAGATACTCTCTTTGCCAAAATCACGTTATTAGGCGAAAGTAAGTTACAATTCAGTACCCTATCCTAAAGCTTGCTGTTAGGAGGGAATCTGCAGGTTGAAGTGAATGCGCTTCCAGAGGGTAGTCTAACGAGGGCAAACATTTGATGGTAACAGCTTCCCTGCGAGTTATAGTCTCTTTGCCAAAATCGCATTATTAGGCGAAAGTAAGTTACAATTCAGTACCTTATCCTAAATCTTGCTGTTAGGAGGGAATCTGAAGCTTGCAGTGAAAGCGCTTCCAGAGGGGAGTCTAATGAGGGCAAACATTTAATGGTAGCCGCATCCCTGCGGGAGATACTCTCTTTGCCAAAATCGCATTATTATGCGAAAGTAAGTTACAATTCAGTACCCTATCCTAAAGCTTGCTGTTAGGAGGGAATCTGCAGCTTGCAGTGAAAGCGCTTCCAGAGGGGAGTCTAATGAGGGCAAAGATTTGATGGTAGCAGCTTCCCTGCGGGAGATACTCTCTTTGCCAAAATCGCATTATTAGGCGAAAGTAAGTTATAATTCAGTACACTATCCTAAAGCTTGCTGTTAGGAGGGAATCTGCAGCTTGCAGTGAAAGCGCTTCCAGAGGGGAGTCTAATGAGGGCAAAGATTTGATGGTAGCAGCTTCCCTGCGGGAGATACTCTCTTTGCCAAAATCGCATTATTAGGCGAAAGTAAGTTACAATTCAGTACCCTATCCTAAAGCTTGCTGTTAGGAGGGAATCTGCAGGTTGAAGTGAAAGCGCTTCCAGAGGGTAGTCTAATGAGGGCAAACATTTGATGGTAGCAGCTTCCCTGCGGGAGATAGTCTCTTTGACAAAATCGCATTATTAGGCGAATGTAAGTTACAATTCAGTACCCTATCCTAAAGCTTGCTGTTAGGAGGGAATCTGCAGCTTGCAGTGAAAGCGCTTCCAGAGGGGAGTCTAATGAGGGCAAACATTTGATGGTAGCAGCTTCCCTGCGGAAGATAGTCTCTTTGCCAAAATCGCATTATTAGACGAAAGTAAGTTACAATTCAGTACCCTATCCTAAAGCTTGCTGTTAGGAGGGAATCTGCAGCTTGCAGTGAAAGCGCTTCCAGAGGGGAGTCTAATGAGGGCAAATATTTGATGGTAGCAGCTTCCCTGCGGGAGATATTCTCTTTGCCAAAATCGCCTTATTAGCCGCAGTTAAGTTACAATTCAGTACAGTATCCTAAAGCTTGCTGTTAGGAAGGAATCTGCAGCTTGCAGTGAAAGCGCTTCCAGAGGGGAGTCTAATGAGGGCAAACATTTGATGGTAGCAGCTTCCCTGCGGGAGATAGTCTCTTTGCCAAAATCGCATTATTAGGCGTAAGTAAGTTACAATTCAGTACCCTATCCTAAAGCTTGCTGTTAGGAGGGAATCTGCAGCTTGCAGTGAAAGCGCTTCCAGAGGGGAGTCTAATGAGGGCAAACATTTGATGGTAGCAGCTTCCCTGCGGGAGATACTCTCTTTCCCAAAAACGCATTAATAGGCGAAAGTAAGTTACAATTCAGTACCCTATCCTAAAGCTTGCTGTTAGGAGGGAATCTGCCACTTTCAGTGAAAGCACTTCCAGAGGGGAGTCTAACGAGGGCAAACATTTGATGGTAGCAGCTTCCCTGCGGGAGATATTCTCTTTGCCAAAATCGCATTATTAGGCGAAAGTAAGTTACAATTCAGTACCCTATCCTAAAGCTTGCTGTTAGGAGGGAATCTGCAGCTTGCAGTGAAAGCGCTTCCAGAGGGGAGTCTAATGAGGGCAAACATTTGATGGTAGCAGCTTCCCTGCGGGAGATACTCTCTTTGCCAAAATCGCCTTATTAGCCGCAGTTAAGTTACAATTCAGTACCCTATCCTAAAGCTTGCTGTTAGGAGGGAATCTGCAGCTTGCAGTGAAAGCGCTTCCAGAGGGGAGTCTAATGAGGGCAAACATTTGATGGTAGAAGCTTCCCTGCGGGAGATACTCTCTTTGCCAAAATCGCATTATTAGGCGAAAGTAAG
Organism: Phaenicophaeus curvirostris; assembly: GCF_032191515.1. Lineage (NCBI taxonomy): Eukaryota > Metazoa > Chordata > Aves > Cuculiformes > Cuculidae > Phaenicophaeus > Phaenicophaeus curvirostris. The sequence goes on along the minus strand of NW_027206952.1, from coordinate 101,455 downwards.
TTACAATTTAGTACCCTATCCTAAAGCTTGCTGTTAGGAGGGAATCTGCAGCTTGCAGTGAAAGCGCTTCCAGAGGGGAGTCTAACGAGGGCAAACATTTGATGGTAGCAGCTTCCCTGCGGGAGATACTCTCTTTGCCATAATCGCATTATTCCCCGAAGTTAAGTTACAATTCAGTACCCTATCCTAAAGCTTGCTGTTAGGAGGGAATCTGCAGCTTGCAGTGAAAGCGCTTCCAGAGGGGAGTCTAATGAGGGCAAATATTTGATGGTAGCAGCTTCCCTGCGGGAGATACTCTCTTTGCCAAAATCGCATTATTAGGCGAAAGTAAGATACAATTCAGTACCCTATCCTAAAGCTTGCTGTTAGGAGGGAATCTGCAGCTTGCAGTGAAAGCGCTTCCAGAGGGGAGTCTAATGAGGGCAAACATTTGATGGTAGCACCTTCCCTGCAGGAGATACTCTCTTTGCCAAAATCGCCTTATTAGCCGCAGTTAAGTTACAATTCAGTACCCTATCCTAAAGCTTGCTGTTAGGAGGGAATATGCTGCTTGCAGTGAAAGCGCTTCCAGAGGGGAGTCTAATGAGGGCAAACATTTGATGGTAGCAGCTTCCCTGCGGGAGATACTCTCTTTGCCTTAATCGCATTATTAGGCGAAAGTAAGTTACAATTCAGTACCCTATCCTAAAGCTTGCTGTTAGGAGGGAATCTGCAGCTTGCAGTGAAAGCGCTTCCAGAGGGGAGTCTAACGAGGGCAAACATTTGATGGTAGCAGCTTCCCTGCGGGAGATACTCTCTTTGCCAAAATCGCATTATTCCCAGAAGTTAAGTTACAATTCAGTACCCTATCCTAAAGCTTGCTGTTAGGAGGGAATCTGCAGCTTGCAGTGAAAGCGCGTCCAGAGGGGAGTCTAATGAGGGCAAATATTTGATGGTAGCAGCTTCCCTGCGGGAGATACTCTCTTTGCCAAAATCGCATTATTAGGCGAAAGTAAGATACAATTCAGTACCCTATCCTAAAGCTTGCTGTTAGGAGGGAATCTGCAGCTTGCAGTGAAAGCGCTTCCAGAGGGGAGTCTAATGAGGGCAAACATTTGATGGTAGCAGCTTCCCTGCGGGAGATACTCTCTTTGCCAAAATCGCCTTATTAGCCGCAGTTAAGTTACAATTCAGTACCCTATCCTAAAGCTTGCTGTTAGGAGGGAATCTGCAGCTTGCAGTGAAAGCGCTTCCAGAGGGGAGTCTAATGAGGGCAAACATTTGATGGTAGCAGCTTCCCTGCGGGATATAGTCTCTTTGCCAAAATCGCCTTATTAGCTGCAGTTAAGTTACAATTCAGTACCCTATCCTAAAGATTGCTGTTAGGAGGGAATCTGCAGCTTGCAGTGAAAGCGCTTCCAGAGGGGAGTCTAACGAGGGCAAACATCTGATGGTAGCAGCTTCCCTGCGGGAGATAGTCTCTTTGCCAAAATCGCATTATTAGGCGAAAGTAAGTTACAATTCAGCACAGTATCCTAAAGCTTGCTGTTAGGAGGGAATCTGCAGCTTGCAGTGAAAGCGCTTCCAGAGGGGAGTCTAATGAGGGCAAACATTTAATGGTAGCCGCATCCCTGCGGGAGATACTCTCTTGGCCAAAATCGCATTATTAATCGAAAGTAAGATTCAATTCAGTACCCTATCCTAAAGCTTGCTGTTAGGAGGGAATCTGCAGCTTGCAGTGAAAGCGCTTCCAGAGGGGAGTCTAACGAGGGCAAACATTTGATGGTAGCAGCTTCCCTGCGGGAGATACTCTCTTTGCCAAAATCGCCTTATTCGTCGCAGTTAAGTTACAATTCAGTACACTATCCTAAAGCTTGCTGTTAGGAGGGAATCTGCAGCTTGCAGTGAAAGCGCTTCCAGAGGGGAGTCTAATGAGGGCAAATATTTGATGGTAGCAGCTTCCCTGCGGGAGATAGTCTCTTTGCCAAAATCGCATTATTAGGCGAAAGTAAGTTACAATTCAGTACCCTATCCTAAAGCTTGCTGTTAGGAGGGAATCTGCAGCTTGCAGTGAAAGCGCTTCCAGAGGGGAGTCTAATGAGGGCAAACATTTGATGGTAGCAGCTTCCCTGCGGGAGATACTCTCTTTGCCAAAATCGCATTATTAGGCGAAAGTAAGTTACAATTCAGTACCCTGTCCTACAGCTTGCTGTTAGGTGGGAATCTGCCGCTTGCAGTGAAAGCGCTTCCAGAGGGGAGTGTAATGAGGGCAAACATTTGATGGTAGCAGCTTCCCTGCGGGAGATAGTCTCTTTGCCAAAATTGCATTATTAGACGAAAGTAAGTTACAATTCAGTACCCTATCCTAAAGCTTGCTGTTAGGAGGGAATCTGCAGCTTGCAGTGAAAGCGCTTCCAGAGGGGAGTCTAATGAGGGCAAACATTTGATGGTAGCAGCTTCCCTGCGGGAGATACTCTCTTTGCCAAAATCGCTTTATTAGGCGAAAGTAAGATACAATTCAGTACCGTATCCTAAAGCTTGCTGTTAGGAGGGAATCTGCAGCTTGCAGTGAAAGCGCTTCCAGAGGGGAGTCTAATGAGGGCAAACATTTGATGGTAGCAGCTTCCCTGCGGGAGATACTCTCTTTGCCAAAATCGCATTATTAGGCGAAAGCAAGTTACAATTCAGTACCCTATCCTAAAGCTTGCTGTTAGGAGGGAATCTGCAGCTTGCAGTGAAAGCGCTTCCAGAGGGGAGTCTAATGAGGGCAAACATTTGATGGTAGCAGCTTCCCTGCGGGAGATACTCTCTTTGCCAAAATCGCATTATTAGCCGCAGTTAAATTACAATACAGTACCCTATCCTAAAGCTTGCTGTTAGGAGGGAATCTGCAGCTTGCAGTGAAAGCGCTTCCAGAGGGGAGTCTAATGAGGGCAAACATTTGATGGTAGCACCTTCCCTGCGGGAGATACTCTCTTTCCCAAAATCGCATTATTAGGCGAAAGTAAGTACAATTCAGTACCCTATCCTAAAGCTTGCTGTTAGGAGGGAATCTGCAGCTTGCAGTGAAAGCGCTTCCAGAGGGGAGTCTAATAAGGGAAAACTTTTGATGATAGCTGCTTCCCTGCGGGAGATACTCTCTTTGCCAAAATCGCTTTATTAGGCGAAAGTAAGATACAATTCAGTACCATATCTAAAGCTTGCTGTTAGGAGGGAATCTGCAGCTTGCAGTGAAAGCGCTTCCAGAGGGGAGTCTAATGAGGGCAAACATTTGATGGTAGCAGCTTCCCTGCGGGAGATATTCCCTTTGACAAAATCGCCTTATTAGACGCAGCTAAGTTACAATTCAGTACACTGTCCTACAGCTTGCTGTTAGGTGGGAATCTGCCGCTTGCAGTGAAAGCGCTTCCAGAGGGGAGTCTAATGAGGGCAAACATTTGATGGTAGCAGCTTCCCTGCGGGAGATACTCTCTTTGCCAAAATCGCCTTTTTAGCCGCAGTTAAGTTACAATTCAGTACCCTATCCTAAAGCTTGCTGTTAGGAGGGAATCTGCAGCTTGCAGTGAAAGCGCTTCCAGAGGGGAGTCTAATGAGGACAAACATTAGATGGTAGCAGGTTCCCTGCGGGAGATACTCTCTTTCCCAAAAACGCATTAATAGGCAAAAGTAAGTTACAATTCAGTACCCTATCCTAAAGCTTGCTGTTAGGAGGGAATCTGCAGCTTGCAGTGAAAGCGCTTCCAGAGGGGAGTCTAATGAGGGCAAACATTTGATGGTAGCAGCTTCCCTGCGGGAGATACTCTCTTTGCCAAAATCGCCTTATTAGCCGCAGTTGAATTACAATTCAGTACCCTATCCTAAAGCTTGCTGTTAGGAGGGAATCTGCAGCTTGCAGTGAAAGCGCTTCCAGAGGGGAGTCTAATGAGGGCAAACATTTGATAGTAGCAGCTTCCCTGCGGGAGATACTCTCTTTGCCAAAATCGCATTATTAGGCGAAAGTAAGTTACAATTCAGGACCCTATCCTAAAGCTTGCTGTTAGGAGGGAATCTGCAGCTTGCAGTGAAAGCGCTTCCAGAGGGGAGTCTAATGAGGGCAAACATTTGATGGTAGCAGCTTCCCTGCGGGAGATACTCTCTTTGCCAAAATCGCATTATTAGGCGAAAGTAAGTTACAATTCAGTACACTATCCTAAAGCTTGCTGTTAGGAGGGAATCTGCAGCTTGCAGTGAAAGCGCTTCCAGAGGGGAGTCTATCGAGGGCAAACATTTGATGGTAGCAGCTTCCCTGCGGGAGATACTCTCTTTGCCAAATCGCCTTATTAGCCGCAGTTAAGTTACAATTCAGTACACTATCCTAAAGCTTGCTGTTAGGAGGGAATCTGCAGCTTGCAGTGAAAGCGCTTCCAGAGGGGAGTCTAATGAGGGCAAACATTTGATGGTAGCAGCTTCCCTGCGGGACACATTCTCTTTGCAAAAATCGCCTTATTAGCCGCAGTTAAGTTACAATTCAATACCCTATCCTAAAGCTTGCTGTTAGGAGGGAATCTGCAGCTTGCAGTGAAAGCGCTTCCAGAGGGGAGTCTAATGAGGGCAAACATTTGATGGTAGCAGCTTCCCTGCGGGAGATATTCTCTTTGCCAATATCGCATTATTAGGCGAAAGTAAGATTCAATTCAGTACCCTATCCTAAAGCTTGCTGTTAGGAGGGAATCTGCAGCTTGCAGTGAAAGCGCTTCCAGAGGGGAGTCTAACGAGGGCAAACATTTGATGGTAGCAGCTTCCCTGCGGGAGATACTCTCTTTGCCAAAATCGCATTATTAGGCGAAAGTAAGTTACAATTCAGTACCCTATCCTAAAGCTTGCTGTTAGGAAGGAATCTGCAGCTTGCAGTGAAAGCGCTTCCAGAGGGGAGTCTAACGAGGGCAAACATTTGATGGTAGCAGCTTCCCTGCGGGAGATACTCTCTTTGCCAAAATCGCATTATTAGGCGAAAGTAAGTTACAATTCAGTACCCTATCCTAAAGCTTGCTGTTAGGAAGGAATCTGCAGCTTGCAGTGAAAGCGCTTCCAGATGGGAGTCTAACGAGGGCAAACATTTGATGGTAGCAGCTTCCCTGCGGGAGATACTCTCTTTGCCAAAATCGCCTTATTCGCCGCAGTTAAGTTACAATTCAGTACCCTATCCTAAAGCTTGCTGTTAGGAGGGAATCTGCAGCTTGCAGTGAAAGCGCTTCCAGAGGGGAGTCTAATGAGGGCAAACATTTGATGGTAGCAGCTTCCCTGCGGAAGATAGTCTCCTTGCCAAAATCGCATTATTAGGCGAAAGTAAGTTACAATTCAGTACCCTATCCTAAAGCTTGCTGTTAGGAGGGAATCTGCAGCTTGCAGTGAAAGCACTTCCAGAGGGGAGTCTAACGAGGGCAAAGATTTGATGGTAGCAGCTTCCCTGCGGGAGATACTCTCTTTGCCAAAATCGGATTATTATGCGAAAGTAAGTTACAATTCAGTACTTTATCCTAAAGCTTGCTGTTAGGAGGGAATCTGCAGCTTGCAGTGAAAGCGCTTCCAGTGGGGAGTCTAATGAGGGCAAATATTTGATGGTAGCAGCTTCCCTGCGGGAGATACTCTCTTTGCCAAAATCGCATTATTAGGCGAAAGTAAGTTACAATTCAGTACCCTATCCTAAAGCTTGCTGTTAGGAGGGAATCTGCAGCTTGCAGTGAAAGCGCTTCCAGAGGGGAGTCTAATGAGGGCAAACATTTGATGGTAGCAGCTTCCCTGCGGAAGATAGTCTCCTTGCCAAAATCGCATTATTAGGCGAAAGTAAGTTACAATTCAGTACCCTATCCTAAAGCTTGCTGTTAGGAAGGAATCTGCAGCTTGCAGTGAAAGCGCTTCCAGAGGGGAGTCTAATGAGGGCAAACATTTGATGGTAGCAGCTTCCCTGCGGGAGATACTCTCTTTGCCAAAATCGCATTATTAGGCGAAAGTAAGTTACAATTCAGTACCCTATCCGAAAGCTTGCTGTTAGGAAGGAATCTGCAGCTTGCAGTGAAAGCGCTTCCAGAGGGGAGTCTAATGAGGGCAAACATTTGATGGTAGCACCTTCCCTGCGGGAGATACTCTCTTTGCCAAAATCGCATTATTAGGCGAAAGTAAGTTACAATTCAGTACCCTATCCTAAAGCTTGCTGTTAGGTGGGAATCTGCCGCTTGCAGTGAAAGCGCTTCCAGAGGGGAGTCTAATGAGGGCAAACATTTGATGGTAGCAGCTTCCCTGCGGGAGATACTCTCTTTGCCAAAATCGCCTTATTAGCCGCAGTTAAGTTACAATTCAGTACCCTGTCCTACAGCTTGCTGTTAGGTGGGAATCTGCCACTTGCAGTGAAAGCGCTTCCAGAGGGGAGTCTAATGAGGGCAAACATTTGATGGTAGCAGCTTCCCTGCGGGAGATATTCTCTTTGCCATAATCGCCTTATTAGCCGCAGTTAAGTTACAATTCAGTACCCTATCCTAAAGCTTGCTGTTAGGAGGGAATCTGCAGCTTGCAGTGAAAGCGCTTCCAGAGGGGAGTCTAACGAGGGCAAACATTTGATGGTAGCAGCTTCCCTGCGGGAGATACTCTCTTTGCCAAAATCGCATTATTAGGCGAAAGTAAGTTACAATTCAGTACCCTATCCTAAAAATTTCTGTTAGGAGGGAATCTGCAGCTTGCAGTGAAAGCGCTTCCAGAGGGGAGTCTAATGAGGGCAAAGATTTGATGGTACCAGCTTCCCTGCGGGAGATACTCTCTTTGCCAAAATCGCATTATTAGGCGAAAGTAAGTTACAATTCAGGACCCTATCCTAAAGCTTGCTGTTAGGAGGGAATCTGCAGCTTGCAGTGAAAGCGCTTCCAGAGGGGAGTCTAATGAGGGCAAATATTTGATGGTAGCAGCTTCCCTGCGGGAGATATTCTCTTTGCCATAATCGCCTTATTAGCCGCAGTTAAGTTACAATTCAGTACCCTATCCTAAAGCTTGCTGTTAGGGGGGAATCTGCAGCTTGCAGTGAAAGCGCTTCCAGAGGGGAGTCTAATGAGGGCAAACATTTGATTGTAGCAGCTTCCCTGCGGGAGATACTCTCTTTGCCAAAATCGCATTATTAGGCGAAAGTAAGTTACAATTCAGTACCCTATCCTAAAGCTTGCTGTTAGGAGGGAATCTGCAGCTTGCAGTGAAAGCCCTTCCAGAGGGGAGTCTAATGAGGGCAAACATTTGATGGTAGCAGCTTCCCTGCGGGAGATATTCTCTTTGCCAAAATCGCTTTATTACACGAAAGTAAGTTACGATTCAGTACCCTATCCTAAATCTTGCTGTTAGGAGGGAATCTGCAGCTTGCAGTGAAAGCGCTTCCACAGGGTAGTCTAATGAGGGCAAACATTTGATGGTAGCAGCTTCGCTGCGGGAGATATTCTCTTTGCCATAATCTCCTTATGAGCCGCAGTTAAGTTACAATTCAGTACCCTATCCTAAAGCTTCCTGTTAGGAGGGAATCTGCAGCTTGCAGTGAATGCGCTTCCAGAGGGGAGTCTAATGAGGGCAAACATTTGATGGTAGCAGCTTCCCTGCGGGAGATACTCTCTTTGCCAAAATCGCCTTATTAGCAGCAGTTAAGTTACAATTCAGTACCCTATCCTAAAGCTTGCTGTTAGGAGGGAATCTGCAGCTTGCAGTGAAAGCGCTTCCAGAGGGGAGTCTAATGAGGGCAAACATTTGATGGTAGCACCTTCCCTGCGGGAGATAGTCTCTTTTCCAAAATCGCATTATTAGGCAAAAGTAAGTTACAATTCAGTACCCTATCCTAAAGCTTGCTGTTAGGAGGGAATCTGCAGCTTGCAGTGAAAGCGCTTCCAGAGGGGAGTCTAATGAGGGCAAACATTTGATGGTAGCAGCTTCCCTGCGGGAGATACTCTCTTTGCCAAAATCGCATTATTAGGCGAAAGTAAGTTACAATTCAGTACCCTATCCGAAAGCTTGCTGTTAGGAAGGAATCTGCAGCTTGCAGTGAAAGCGCTTCCAGTGGGGAGTCTAATGAGGGCAAACATTTGATGGTAGCACCTTCCCTGCGGGAGATACTCTCTTTGCCAAAATCGCATTATTAGGCGAAAGTAAGTTACAATTCAGTACCCTATCCTAAAGCTTGCTGTTAGGTGGGAATCTGCCGCTTGCAGTGAAAGCGCTTCCAGAGGGGAGTCTAATGAGGGCAAACATTTGATGGTAGCAGCTTCCCTGCGGGAGATACTCTCTTTGCCAAAATCGCCTTATTAGCCGCAGTTAAGTTACAATTCAGTACCCTGTCCTACAGCTTGCTGTTAGGTGGGAATCTGCCACTTGCAGTGAAAGCGCTTCCAGAGGGGAGTCTAATGAGGGCAAACATTTGATGGTAGCAGCTTCCCTGCGGGAGATATTCTCTTTGCCATAATCGCCTTATTAGCCGCAGTTAAGTTACAATTCAGTACCCTATCCTAAAGCTTGCTGTTAGGAGGGAATCTGCAGCTTGCAGTGAAAGCGCTTCCAGAGGGGAGTCTAACGAGGGCAAACATTTGATGGTAGCAGCTTCCCTGCGGGAGATACTCTCTTTGCCAAAATCGCATTATTAGGCGAAAGTAAGTTACAATTCAGTACCCTATCCTAAAAATTTCTGTTAGGAGGGAATCTGCAGCTTGCAGTGAAAGCGCTTCCAGAGGGGAGTCTAATGAGGGCAAAGATTTGATGGTACCAGCTTCCCTGCGGGAGATACTCTCTTTGCCAAAATCGCATTATTAGGCGAAAGTAAGTTACAATTCAGGACCCTATCCTAAAGCTTGCTGTTAGGAGGGAATCTGCAGCTTGCAGTGAAAGCGCTTCCAGAGGGGAGTCTAATGAGGGCAAATATTTGATGGTAGCAGCTTCCCTGCGGGAGATATTCTCTTTGCCATAATCGCCTTATTAGCCGCAGTTAAGTTACAATTCAGTACCCTATCCTAAAGCTTGCTGTTAGGGGGGAATCTGCAGCTTGCAGTGAAAGCGCTTCCAGAGGGGAGTCTAATGAGGGCAAACATTTGATTGTAGCAGCTTCCCTGCGGGAGATACTCTCTTTGCCAAAATCGCATTATTAGGCGAAAGTAAGTTACAATTCAGTACCCTATCCTAAAGCTTGCTGTTAGGAGGGAATCTGCAGCTTGCAGTGAAAGCCCTTCCAGAGGGGAGTCTAATGAGGGCAAACATTTGATGATAGCAGCTTCCCTGCGGGAGATATTCTCTTTGCCAAAATCGCTTTATTACACGAAAGTAAGTTACGATTCAGTACCCTATCCTAAATCTTGCTGTTAGGAGGGAATCTGCAGCTTGCAGTGAAAGCGCTTCCACAGGGTAGTCTAATGAGGGCAAACATTTGATGGTAGCAGCTTCGCTGCGGGAGATATTCTCTTTGCCATAATCTCCTTATGAGCCGCAGTTAAGTTACAATTCAGTACCCTATCCTAAAGCTTCCTGTTAGGAGGGAATCTGCAGCTTGCAGTGAATGTGCTTCCAGAGGGGAGTCTAATGAGGGCAAACATTTGATGGTAGCAGCTTCCCTGCGGGAGATACTCTCTTTGCCAAAATCGCCTTATTAGCAGCAGTTAAGTTACAATTCAGTACCCTATCCTAAAGCTTGCTGTTAGGAGGGAATCTGCAGCTTGCAGTGAAAGCGCTTCCAGAGGGGAGTCTAATGAGGGCAAACATTTGATGGTAGCAGCTTCCCTGCGGAAGATAGTCTCTTTGCCAAAATCACATTATTAGGCGAAAGTAAGTTACAATTCAGTACCCTATCCTAAAGCTTGCTGTTAGGAGGGAATCTGCAGCTTGCAGTGAAAGCGCTTCCAGAGGGGAGTCTAATGAGGGCAAATATTTGATGGTAGCAGCTTCCCTGCGGGAGATATTCTCTTTGCCATAATCGCCTTATTAGCCGCAGTTAAGTTACAATTCAGTACCCTATCCTAAAGCTTGCTGTTAGGGGGGAATCTGCAGCTTGCAGTGAAAGCGCTTCCAGAGGGGAGTCTAATGAGGGCAAACATTTGATTGTAGCAGCTTCCCTGCGGGAGATACTCTCTTTGCCAAAATCGCATTATTAGGCGAAAGTAAGTTACAATTCAGTACCCTATCCTAAAGCTTGCTGTTAGGAGGGAATCTGCAGCTTGCAGTGAAAGCCCTTCCAGAGGGGAGTCTAATGAGGGCAAACATTTGATGGTAGCAGCTTCCCTGCGGGAGATAGTCTCTTTGCCAAAATCACATTATTAGGCGAAAGTAAGTTACAATTCAGTACCCTATCCTAAAGCTTGCTGTTAGGAGGGAATCTGCAGCTTGCAGTGAAAGCGCTTCCAGAGGGGAGTCTAATGAGGGCAAACATTTGATGGTAGCAGCTTCCCTGTGGGAGATACTCTCTTTGCCAAAATCGCATTATTAGGCGAAAGTAAGTTAAAATTCAGTACCCTATCCTAAAGCTTGCTGTTAGGAGGGAATCTGCAGCTTGCAGTGAAAGCGCTTCCAGAGGGGAGTCTAATGAGGGCAAAGATTTGATGGTACCAGCTTCCCTGCGGGAGATACTCTCTTTGCCAAAATCGCATTATTAGGCGAAAGTAAGTTACAATTCAGTACCCTATCCTAAAGCTTGCTGTTAGGAGGGAATCTGCAGCTTGCAGTGAAAGCCCTTCCAGAGGGGAGTCTAATGAGGGCAAACATTTGATGGTAGCAGCTTCCCTGCGGGAGATATTCTCTTTGCCAAAATCGCTTTATTACACGAAAGTAAGTTACGATTCAGTACCCTATCCTAAATCTTGCTGTTAGGAGGGAATCTGCAGCTTGCAGTGAAAGCGCTTCCACAGTGTAGTCTAATGAGGGCAAACATTTGATGGTAGCAGCTTCGCTGCGGGAGATATTCTCTTTGCCATAATCTCCTTATGAGCCGCAGTTAAGTTACAATTCAGTACCCTATCCTAAAGCTTCCTGTTAGGAGGGAATCTGCAGCTTGCAGTGAATGCGCTTCCAGAGGGGAGTCTAATGAGGGCAAACATTTGATGGTAGCAGCTTCCCTGCGGGAGATACTCTCTTTGCCAAAATCGCCTTATTAGCAGCAGTTAAGTTACAATTCAGTACCCTATCCTAAAGCTTGCTGTTAGGAGGGAATCTGCAGCTTGCAGTGAAAGCGCTTCCAGAGGGGAGTCTAATGAGGGCAAACATTTGATGGTAGCACCTTTCCTGCGGGAGATAGTCTCTTTTCCAAAATCGCATTATTAGGCGAAAGTAAGTTACAATTCAGTACCCTATCCTAAAGCTTGCTGTTAGGAGGGAATCTGCAGCTTGCAGTGAAAGCGCTTCCAGAGGGGAGTCTAATGAGGGCAAACATTTGATGGTAGCAGCTTCCCTGCGGAAGATAGTCTCTTTGCCAAATCACATTATTAGGCGAAAGTAAGTTACAATTCAGTACCCTATCCTAAAGCTTGCTGTTAGGAGGGAATCTGCAGCTTGCAGTGAAAGCGCTTCCAGAGGGGAGTCTAATGAGGTCAAATATTTGATGGTAGCAGCTTCCCTGCGGGAGATATTCTCTTTGCCACAATCGCCTTATTAGCCGCAGTTAAGTTACAATTCAGTACCCTATCCTAAAGCTTGCTGTTAGGAGGGAATCTGCAGCTTGCAGTGAAAGCGCTTCCAGAGGGGAGTCTAACGAGGGCAAACATTTGATGGTAGCAGCTTCCCTGCGGGAGATACTCTCTTTGCCGAAATCGCATTATTAGGCGAAAGTAAGATACAATTCAGTACCCTATCCTAAAGCTTGCTGTTAGGAGGGAATCTGCAGCTTGCAGTGAAAGCACTTCCAGGGGGGAGTCTAATGAGGGCAAACATTTGATGGTAGCAGCTTCCCTGCGGGAGATACTCTCTTTGCCAAAATCGCATTATTAGGCGAAAGTAAGTTACAATTCAGTACCCTATCCTAAAGCTTGCTGTTAGGAGGGAATCTGCAGCTTGCAGTGAAAGCGCTTCCAGAGGGGAGTCTAATGAGGGCAAACATTTGATGGTAGCAGCTTCCCTGTGGGAGATACTCTCTTTGCCAAAATCGCATTATTAGGCGAAAGTAAGTTAAAATTCAGTACCCTATCCTAAAGCTTGCTGTTAGGAGGGAATCTGCAGCTTGCAGTGAAAGCGCTTCCAGAGGGGAGTCTAATGAGGGCAAAGATTTGATGGTAGCAGCTTCCCTGCTGGAGATAGTCTCTTTGCCAAAATCGCCTTATTAGCAGCAGTTAAGTTACAATTCAGTACCCTATCCTAAAGCTTGCTGTTAGGAGGGAATCTGCAGCTTGCAGTGAAAGCGCTTCCAGAGGGGAGTCTAATGAGGGCAAACATTTGATGGTAGCAGCTTCCCTGCGGGAGATAGTCTCTTTGACAAAATCGCATTATTAGGCGAAAGTAAGTTACAATTCAGTACCCTATCCTAAAGCTTGCTGTTAGGAGGGAATCTGCAGCTTGCAGTGAAAGCGCTTCCAGAGGGGAGTCTAACGAGGGCAAACATTTGATGGTAGCAGCTTCGCTGCGGGAGATACTCTCTTTGCCAAAATCGCCTTATTCGCCGCAGTTAAGTTACAATTCAGTACCCTATCCTAAAGCTTGCTGTTAGGAAGGAATCTGCAGCTTGCAGTGAAAGCGCTTCCAGAGGGGAGTCTAACGAGGGCAAACATTTGATGGTAGCAGCTTCCCTGCGGGAGATACTCTCTTTGCCAAAATCGCATTATTAGGCGAAAGTAAGTTACAATTCAGTACCCTATCCTAAAGCTTGCTGTTAGGAGGGAATCTACAGCTTGCAGTGAAAGCGCTTCCAGAGGGGAGTCTAATGAGGGCAAACATTTGATGGTAGCAGCTTCCCTGCGGGAGATACTCTCTTTTCCAAAATCGCATTATTATGCGAAAGTAAGTTACAATTCAGTACCCTATCCTAAAGCTTGCTGTTAGGAGGGAATCTGCAGCTTGCAGTGAAAGCGCTTCCAGAGGGGAGTCTAATGAGGGCAAACATTTGATGGTAGCAGCTTCCCTGTGGGAGATACTCTCTTTGCCAAAATCGCATTATTAGGCGAAAGTAAGTTAAAATTCAGTACCCTATCCTAAAGCTTGCTGTTAGGAGGGAATCTGCAGCTTGCAGTGAAAGCGCTTCCAGAGGGGAGTCTAATGAGGGCAAACATTTGATGGTAGCAGCTTCCCTGCTGGAGATAGTCTCTTTGCCAAAATCGCATTTTTAGCAGCAGTTAAGTTACAATTCAGTACCCTATCCTAAAGCTTGCTGTTAGGAGGGAATCTGCAGCTTGCAGTGAAAGCGCTTCCAGAGGGGAGTCTAATGAGGGCAAACATTTGATGGTAGCAGCTTCGCTGCGGGAGATACTCTCTTTGCCAAAATCGCCTTATTCGCCGCAGTTAAGTTACAATTCAGTACCCTATCCTAAAGCTTGCTGTTAGGAGGGAATCTGCAGCTTGCAGTGAAAGCGCTTCCAGAGGGGAGTCTAATGAGGGCAAATATTTGATGGTAGCAGCTTCCCTGCGGGAGATAGTCTCTTTTCCAAAATCGCATTATTAGGCGAAAGTAAGTTACAATTCAGTACCCTATCCTAAAGCTTGCTGTTAGGAGGGAATCTGCAGCTTGCAGTGAAAGCGCTTCCAGAGGGGAGTCTAATGAGGGCAAACATTTGATGGTAGCAGCTTCCCTGCGGAAGATAGTCTCCTTGCCAAAACCGCATTATTAGGCGAAAGCAAGTTACAATTCAGTACCCTATCCTAAAGCTTGCTGTTAGGAGGGAATCTGCAGCTTGCAGTGAAAGCGCTTCCAGAGGGGAGTCTAACGAGGGCAAACATTTGATGGTAGCATCTTCCCTGCGGGAGATACTCTCTTTGCCAAAATCGCATTATTATGCGAAAGTAAGTTACAATTCAGTACTTTATCCTAAAGCTTGCTGTTAGGAGGGAATCTGCAGCTTGCAGTGAAAGCGCTTCCAGTGGGGAGTCTAACGAGGGCAAACATTTGATGGTAGCAGCTTCCCTGCGGGAGATACTCTCTTTGCAAAAATCGCATTATTAGGAGAAAGTAAGTTACAATTCAGTACCCTATCCTAAAGCTTGCTGTTAGGAGGGAATCTGCCGATTGCAGTGAAAGCGCTTCCAGAGGGCAGTCTAATGAGGGCAAACATTTGATGGTACCAGCTTCCCTGCGGGAGATACTCTCTTTGCCAAAATCGCATTATTAGGCGAAAGTAAGTTACAATTCAGGACCCTATCCTAAAGCTTGCTGTTAGGAGGGAATCTGCAGCTTGCAGTGAAAGCGCTTCCAGAGGGGAGTCTAATGAGGGCAAATATTTGATGGTAGCAGCTTCCCTGCGGGAGATATTCTCTTTGCCATAATCGCCTTATTAGCCGCAGTTAAGTTACAATTCAGTACCCTGTCCTACAGCTTGCTGTTAGGTGGGAATCTGCCACTTGCAGTGAAAGCGCTTCCAGAGGGGAGTCTAATGAGGGCAAACATTTGATGGTAGCAGCTTCCCTGCGGGAGATATTCTCTTTGCCATAATCGCCTTATTAGCCGCAGTTAAGTTACAATTCAGTACCCTATCCTAAAGCTTGCTGTTAGGAGGGAATCTGCAGCTTGCAGTGAAAGCGCTTCCAGAGGGGAGTCTAATGAGGGCAAAGATTTGATGGTACCAGCTTCCCTGCGGGAGATACTCTCTTTGCCAAAATCGCATTATTAGGCGAAAGTAAGTTACAATTCAGGACCCTATCCTAAAGCTTGCTGTTAGGAGGGAATCTGCAGCTTGCAGTGAAAGCGCTTCCAGAGGGGAGTCTAATGAGGGCAAATATTTGATGGTAGCAGCTTCCCTGCGGGAGATATTCTATTTGCCATAATCGCCTTATTAGCCGCAGTTAAGTTACAATTCAGTACCCTATCCTAAAGCTTGCTGTTAGGAGGGAATCTGCAGCTTGCAGTGAAATCGCTTCCAGAGGGGAGTCTAATGAGGGCAAACATTTGATGGTAGCAGCTTCGCTGCGGGAGATACTCTCTTTGCCAAAATCGCATTATTAGGCGAAAGTAAGTTACAATTCAGTACCCTATCCTAAAGCTTGCTGTTAGGAGGGAATCTGCAGCTTGCACTGAAAGCCCTTCCAGAGGGGAGTCTAATGAGGGCAAACATTTGATGGTAGCAGCTTACCTGCGGGAGATATTCTCTTTGCCAAAATCGCTTTATTACACGAAAGTAAGTTACGATTCAGTACCCTATCCTAAATCTTGCTGTTAGGAGGGAATCTGCAGCTTGCAGTGAAAGCGCTTCCACAGGGTAGTCTAATGAGGGCAAACATTTGATGGTAGCAGCTTCCCTGCGGGAGATATTCTCTTTGCCATAATCTCCTTATGAGCCGCAGTTAAGTTACAATTCAGTACCATATCCTAAAGCTTGCTGTTAGGAGGGAATCTGCAGCTTGCAGTTAAAGCGCTTCCAGAGGGGAGTCTAATGAGGGCAAACATTTGATGGTAGCAGCTTCCCTGTGGGAGATACTCTCTTTGCCAAAATCGCCTTATTAGCAGCAGTTAAGTTACAATTCAGTACCCTATCCTAAAGCTTGCTGTTAGGAGGGAATCTGCAGCTTGCAGTGAAAGCGCTTCCAGAGGGGAGTCTAATGAGGGCAAACATTTGATGGTAGCACCTTCCCTGCGGGAGATAGTCTCTTTTCCAAAATCGCATTATTAGGCGAAAGTAAGTTACAATTCAGTACCCTATCCTAAAGCTTGCTGTTAGGAGGGAATCTGCAGCTTGCAGTGAAAGCGCTTCCAGAGGGGAGTCTAATGAGGGCAAACATTTGATGGTAGCAGCTTCCCTGCGGAAGATAGTCTCTTTGCCAAAATCGCATTATTAGGCGAAAGTAAGTTACAATTCAGTACCCTATCCTAAAGCTTGCTGTTAGGAGGGAATCTGCAGCTTGCAGTGAAAGCGCTTCCAGAGGGGAGTCTAATGAGGTCAAATATTTGATGGTAGCAGCTTCCCTGCGGGAGATATTCTCTTTGCCAAAATCGCCTTATTAGCCGCAGTTAAGATACAATTCAGTACCCTATCCTAAAGCTTGCTGTTAGGAGGGAATCTGCAGCTTGCAGTGAAAGCGCTTCCAGAGGGGAGTCTAATGAGGGCAAACATTTGATGGTAGCAGCTTCCCTGCGGGAGATACTCTCTTTGCCAAAATCTCTATATTAGGCGGAAGTAAGATACAATTCAGTACCCTATCCTAAAGCTTGCTGTTAGGAGGGAATCTGCAGCTTGCAGTGAAAGCGCTTCCAGAGGGGAGTCTAATGAGGGCAAATATTTGATGGTAGCAGCTTCCCTGCGGGAGATATTCTCTTTGCCAAAATCGCCTTATTAGCCGCAGTTAAGTTACAATTCAGTACCCTATCCTAAAGCTTGCTGTTAGGAGGGAATCTGCAGCTTGCAGTGAAAGCGCTTCCAGAGGGGAGTCTAATGAGGGCAAACATTTGATGGTAGCAGCTTCCCTGCGGGAGATATTCTCTTTGCCAAAATCGCATTATTAGGCGAAAGTAAGTTACAATTCAGTACCCTATCCTAAAGCTTGCTGTTAGGAGGGAATCTGCAGCTTGCAGTGAAAGCGCTTCCAGAGGGGAGTCTAATGAGGGCAAAGATTTGATGGTAGCAGCTTCCCTGCGGGAGATAGTCTCTTTTCCAAAATCGCATTATTAGGCGAAAGTAAGTTACAATTCAGTACCCTATCCTAAAGCTTGCTGTTAGGTGGGAATCTGCCGCTTGCAGTGAAAGCGCTTCCAGAGGGGAGTCTAATGAGGGCAAACATTTGATGGTAGCAGCTTCCCTGCGGGAGATACTCTCTTTGCCAAAATCGCTTTATTAGGCGGAAGTAAGATACAATTCAGTACCATATCCTAAAGCTTGCTGTTAGGAGGGAATCTGCAGCTTGCAGTGAAAGCGCTTCCAGAGGGGAGTCTAATGAGGGCAAACATTTGATGGTAGCAGCTTCCCTGCGGGAGATATTCTCTTTGCCAAAATCGCCTTATTAGACGCAGTTAAGTTAAAATTCAGTACACTGTCCTACAGCTTGCTGTTAGGAGGGAATCTGCCGATTGCAGTGAAAGCGCTTCCAGAGAGGAGTCTAATGAGGGAAAACATTTAATGGTAGCAGCTTCCCTGCGGGAGATACTCTCTTTGCCAAAATCGCCTTATTAGCCGCAGTTAAGTTACAATTCAGTACACTATCCTAAAGCTTGCTGTTAGGAGGGAATCTGCAGCTTGCAGTGAAAGCGCTTCCACAGGGTAGTCTAATGAGGGCAAACATTTGATGGTAGCAGCTTCCCTGCGGGAGATATTCTCTTTGCCATAATCTCCTTATGAGCCGCAGTTAAGTTACAATTCAGTACCCTATGCTAAAGCTTGCTGTTAGGAGGGAATCTGCAGCTTGCAGTGAAAGCGCTTCCAGAGGGGAGTCTAATGAGGGCAAACATTTGATGGTAGCAGCTTCCCTGCGGGAGATACTCTCTTTGCCAAAATCGCCTTATTAGCAGCAGTTAAGTTACAATTCAGCACCCTATCCTAAAGCTTGCTGTTAGGAGGGAATCTGCAGCTTGCAGTGAAAGCGCTTCCAGCGGGGAGTCTAATGAGGGCGAACATTTGATGGTAGCACCTTCCCTGCGGGAGATACTCTCTTTCCCAAAATCGCATTATTAGGCGAAAGTAAGTTACAATTCAGTACCCTATCCTAAAGCTTGCTGTTAGGAGGGAATCTGCAGCTTGCAGTGAAAGCGCTTCCAGAGGGGAGTCTAATGAGGGCAAACATTTGATGGTAGCAGCTTCCCTGCGGAAGATAGTCTCTTTGCCAAAATCGCATTATTAGGCGTAAGTAAGTTACAATTCAGTACCCTATCCTAAAGCTTGCTGTTAGGAGGGAATCTGCAGCTTGCAGTGAAAGCGCTTCCAGAGGGGAGTCTAATGAGGGCAAAGATTTGATGGTAGCAGCTTCCCTGCGGGAGATATTCTCTTTGCCAAAATCGCCTTATTAGCCGCAGTTAAGTTACAATTCAGTACCCTATCCTAAAGCTTGCTGTTAGGAGGGAATCTGCAGCTTGCAGTGAAAGCGCTTCCAGAGGGGAGTCTAATGAGGGCAAACATTTGATGGTAGCAGCTTCCCTGCGGGAGATATTCTCTTTGCCAAAATCGCCTTATTAGACGCAGTTAAGTTGCAATTCAGTACACTGTCCTACAGCTTGCTGTTAGGAGGGAATCTGCCGATTGCAGTGAAAGCGCTTCCAGAGGGGAGTCTAATGAGGGAAAACATTTGATGGTAGCAGCTTCCCTGCGGGAGATACTCTCTTTGCCAAAATCGCCTTATTAGCCGCAGTTAAGTTACAATTCAGTACCCTATCCTAAAGCTTGCTGTTAGGAGGGAATCTTCAGCTTGCAGTGAAAGCGCTTCCAGAGGGGAGTCTAATGAGGGCAAACATTTGATGGTAGCAGCTTCCCTGTTGGAGATAGTCTCTTTGCCAAAATCGCGTTATTAGGCGAAAGTAAGTTACAATTCAGTACCCTATCCTAAAGCTTGCTGTTAGGAGGGAATCTGCCGCTTGCAGTGAAAGCGCTTCCAGAGGGGAGTCTAATGAGGGCAAACATTTGATGGTAGCAGCTTCCCTGCGGGAGATACTCTCTTTGCCATAATCGCCTTATTAGCCGCAGTTAAGTTACAATTCAGTACCCTGTCCTACAGCTTGCTGTTAGGTGGGAATCTGCCACTTGCAGTGAAAGCGCTTCCAGAGGGGAGTCTAATGAGGGCAAACATTTGATGGTAGCAGCTTCCCTGCGGGAGATATTCTCTTTGCCATAATCGCCTTATTAGCGGCAGTTAAGTTACAATTCAGTACCCTATCCTAAAGCTTGCTGTTAGGAGGGAATCTGCAGCTTGCAGTGAAAGCGCTTCCAGAGGGGAGTCTAATGAAGGCAAACATTTGATGGTAGCAGCTTCCCTGCGGGAGATACTCTCTTTGCCAAAATCGCATTATTAGGCGAAAGTAAGTTACAATTCAGTACCCTATCCGAAAGCTTGCTGTTAGGAGGGAATCTGCAGCTTGCAGTGAAAGCACTTCCAGAGGGGAGTCTAACGAAGGCAAACATTTGATGGTAGCACCTTCCCTGCGGGAGATACTCTCTTTCCCAAAATCGCATTATTAGGCGAAAGTAAGTTACAATTCAGTACCCTATCCTAAAGCTTGCTGTTAGGAGGGAATCTGCAGCTTGCAGTGAAAGCGCTTCCAGAGGGGAGTCTAAGGAGGGCAAACATTTGATGGTAGCAGCTTCCCTGCGGAAGATAGTCTCTTTGCCAAAATCGCATTATTAGGCGAAAGTAAGTTACAATTCAGTACCCTATCCTAAAGCTTGCTGTTAGGAGGGAATCTGCAGCTTGCAGTGAAAGCGCTTCCAGAGGGGAGTCTAATGAGGGCAAATATTTGATGGTAGCAGCTTCCCTGCGGGAGATATTCTCTTTTCCAAAATCGCCTTATTAGCCGCAGTTAAGTTACAATTCAGTACCCTATCCTAAAGCTTGCTGTTAGGAGGGAATCTGCAGCTTGCAGTGAAAGCGCTTCCAGAGGGGAGTCTAATGAGGGCAAACATTTGATGGTAGCAGCTTCCCTGCGGGAGATAGTCTCTTTTCCAAAATCGCATTATTAGGCGAAAGTAAGTTACAATTCAGTACCCTATCCTAAAGCTTGCTGTTAGGTGGGAATCTGCCGCTTGCAGTGAAAGCGCTTCCAGAGGGGAGTCTAATGAGGGCAAACATTTGATGGTAGCAGCTTCCCTGCGGGAGATATTCTCTTTCCCAAAATCGCCTTATTAGACGCAGTTAAGATACAATTCAGTACACTGTCCTACAGCTTGCTGTTAGGAGGGAATCTGCAGCTTGCAGTGAAAGCACTTCCAGAGGGGAGTCTAATGAGGGCAAACATTAGATGGTAGCAGCTTCCCTGCGGGAGATACTCTCTTTGCCAAAATCGCCTTATTAGCCGCAGTTAAGTTACAATTCAGTACCCTATCCTAAAGCTTGCTGTTATGAGGGAATCTTCAGCTTGCAGTGAAAGCGCTTCCAGAGGGGAGTCTAATGAGGGCAAACATTTGATGGTAGCAGCTTCCCTGCGGGAGATATTCTCTTTGCCAAAATCGCCTTATTAGACGCAGTTAAGTTACAATTCAGTACCCTATCCTAAAGCTTGCTGTTAGGTGGGAATCTGCCGCTTGCAGTGAAAGCGCTTCCAGAGGGGAGTCTAATGAGGGCAAACATTAGATGGTAGCAGCTTCCCTGCGGGAGATACTCTCTTTCCCAAAAACGCATTAATAGGCGAAAGTAAGTTACAATTCAGTACCCTATCCTAAAGCTTGCTGTTAGGAGGGAATCTGCAGCTTGCAGTGAAAGCGCTTCCAGAGGGGAGTCTAATGAGGGCAAACATTTGATGGTAGCAGCTTCCCTGCGGGAGATATTCTCTTTGCCAAAATCGCCTTACTAGACGCAGTTAAGTTACAATTCAGTACCCTATCCTAAAGCTTGCTTTAGGTGGGAATCTGCCGCTTGCAGTGAAAGCGCTTCCAGAGGGGAGTCTAATGAGGGCAAACATTAGATGGTAGCAGCTTCCCTGCGGGAGATACTCTCTTTCCCAAAAACGCATTAATAGGCGAAAGTAAGTTACAATTCAGTACCCTATCCTAAAGCTTGCTGTTAGGAGGGAATCTGCAGCTTGCAGTGAAAGCGCTTCCAGAGGGGAGTCTAACGAGGGCAAAGATTTGATGGTAGCAGCTTCCCTGCGGGAGATACTCTCTTTGCCAAAATCGCATTATTATGCGAAAGTAAGTTACAATTCAGTACTGTATCCTAAAGCTTGCTGTTAGGAAGGAATCTGCAGCTTGCAGTGAAAGCGCTTCCAGTGGGGAGTCTAATGAGGGCAAACATTTGATGGTAGCAGCTTCCCTGCGGGAGATACTCTCTTGCCAAAATCGCATTATTAGGCGAAAGTAAGTTACAATTCAGTACCCTATCCTAAAGCTTGCTGTTAGGTGGGAATCTGCCGCTTGCAGTGAAAGCGCTTCCAGAGGGGAGTCTAATGAGGGCAAACATTTGATGGTAGCAGCTTCCCTGCGGGAGATATTCTCTTTGCCATAATCGCCTTATTAGCCGCAGTTAAGTTACAATTCAGTACCCTATCCTAAAGCTTGCTGTTATGAGGGAATCTTCAGCTTGCAGTGGAAGCGCTTCCAGAGGGGAGTCTAATGAGGGCAAATATTTGATGGTAGCAGCTTCCCTGCGGAGATATTCTCTTTGCCAAAATCGCCTTATTAGACGCAGTTAAGTTACAATTCAGTACCCTATCCTAAAGCTTGCTGTTAGGTGGGAATCTGCCACTTGCAGTGAAAGCGCTTCCAGAGGGGAGTCTAATGAGGGCAAATATTTGATGTAGCAGCTTCCCTGCGGGAGATACTCTCTTTGCCAAAATCGCATTATTAGGCGAAAGTAAGTTACAATTCAGTACTTTATCCTAAAGCTTGCTGTTAGGAGGGAATCTGCAGCTTGCAGTGAAAGCGCTTCCAGTGGGGAGTCTAATGAGGGCAAACATTTGATGGTAGCAGCTTCCTGCGGGAGATACTCTCTTTGCCAAAATCGCATTATTAGGCGAAAGTAAGATACAATACAGTACCCTATCCTAAAGCTTGCTGTTAGGAGGGAATCTGCCGCTTGCAGTGAAAGCGCTTCCAGAGGGGAGTCTAATGAGGGCAAACATTTGATGGTAGCAGCTTCCCTGCGGGAGATACTCTCTTTGCCATAATCGCCTTATTAGCCGCAGTTAAGTTACAATTCAGTACCCTGTCCTACAGCTTGCTGTTAGGTGGGAATCTGCCACTTGCAGTGAAAGCGCTTCCAGAGGGGAGTCTAATGAGGGCAAACATTTGATGGTAGCAGCTTCCCTGCGGGAGATATTCTCTTTGCCATAATCGCCTTATTAGCGGCAGTTAAGTTACAATTCAGTACCCTATCCTAAAGCTTGCTGTTAGGAGGGAATCTGCAGCTTGCAGTGAAAGCGCTTCCAGAGGGGAGTCTAATGAAGGCAAACATTTGATGGTAGCAGCTTCCCTGCGGGAGATACTCTCTTTGCCAAAATCGCATTATTAGGCGAAAGTAAGTTACAATTCAGTACCCTATCCGAAAGCTTGCTGTTAGGAGGGAATCTGCAGCTTGCAGTGAAAGCACTTCCAGAGGGGAGTCTAACGAAGGCAAACATTTGATGGTAGCACCTTCCCTGCGGGAGATACTCTCTTTCCAAAATCGCATTATTAGGCGAAAGTAAGTTACAATTCAGTACCCTATCCTAAAGCTTGCTGTTAGGAGGGAATCTGCAGCTTGCAGTGAAAGCGCTTCCAGAGGGGAGTCTAAGGAGGGCAAACATTTGATGGTAGCAGCTTCCCTGCGGAAGATAGTCTCTTTGCCAAAATCGCATTATTAGGCGAAAGTAAGTTACAATTCAGTACCCTATCCTAAAGCTTGCTGTTAGGAGGGAATCTGCAGCTTGCAGTGAAAGCGCTTCCAGAGGGGAGTCTAATGAGGGCAAATATTGTAGCAGCTTCCCTGCGGGAGATATTCTCTTTTCCAAAATCGCCTTATTAGCCGCAGTTAAGTTACAATTCAGTACCCTATCCTAAAACTTGCTGTTAGGAGGGAATCTGCAGCTTGCAGTGAAAGCGCTTCCAGAGGGGAGTCTAATGAGGGCAAACATTTGATGGTAGCAGCTTCCCTGCGGGAGATAGTCTCTTTTCCAAAATCGCATTATTAGGCGAAAGTAAGTTACAATTCAGTACCCTATCCTAAAGCTTGCTGTTAGGTGGGAATCTGCCGCTTGCAGTGAAAGCGCTTCCAGAGGGGAGTCTAATGAGGGCAAACATTTGATGGTAGCAGCTTCCCTGCGGGAGATATTCTCTTTCCCAAAATCGCCTTATTAGACGCAGTTAAGATACAATTCAGTACACTGTCCTACAGCTTGCTGTTAGGAGGGAATCTGCAGCTTGCAGTGAAAGCACTTCCAGAGGGGAGTCTAATGAGGGCAAACATTTGATGGTAGCAGCTTCCCTGCGGGAGATATTCTCTTTGCCAAAATCGCCTTATTAGCCGCAGTTAAGTTACAATTCAGTACCCTATCCTAAAGCTTGCTGTTATGAGGGAATCTTCAGCTTGCAGTGAAAGCGCTTCCAGAGGGGAGTCTAATGAGGGCAAACATTTGATGGTAGCAGCTTCCCTGCGGGAGATATTCTCTTTGCCAAAATCGCCTTATTAGACGCAGTTAAGTTACAATTCAGTACCCTATCCTAAAGCTTGCTGTTAGGTGGGAATCTGCCGCTTGCAGTGAAAGCGCTTCCAGAGGGGAGTCTAATGAGGGCAAACATTAGATGGTAGCAGCTTCCCTGCGGGAGATACTCTCTTTCCCAAAAACGCATTAATAGGCGAAAGTAAGTTACAATTCAGTACCCTATCCTAAAGCTTGCTGTTAGGAGGGAATCTGCAGCTTGCAGTGAAAGCGCTTCCAGAGGGGAGTCTAATGAGGGCAAACATTTGATGGTAGCAGCTTCCCTGCGGGAGATATTCTCTTTGCCAAAATCGCCTTACTAGACGCAGTTAAGTTACAATTCAGTACCCTATCCTAAAGCTTGCTTTAGGTGGGAATCTGCCGCTTGCAGTGAAAGCGCTTCCAGAGGGGAGTCTAATGAGGGCAAACATTAGATGGTAGCAGCTTCCCTGCGGGAGATACTCTCTTTCCCAAAAACGCATTAATAGGCGAAAGTAAGTTACAATTCAGTACCCTATCCTAAAGCTTGCTGTTAGGAGGGAATCTGCAGCTTGCAGTGAAAGCGCTTCCAGAGGGGAGTCTAACGAGGGCAAAGATTTGATGGTAGCAGCTTCCCTGCGGGAGATACTCTCTTTGCCAAAATCGCATTATTATGCGAAAGTAAGTTACAATTCAGTACTGTATCCTAAAGCTTGCTGTTAGGAAGGAATCTGCAGCTTGCAGTGAAAGCGCTTCCAGTGGGGAGTCTAATGAGGGCAAACATTTGATGGTAGCAGCTTCCCTGCGGGAGATACTCTCTTTGCCAAAATCGCATTATTAGGCGAAAGTAAGTTACAATTCAGTACCCTATCCTAAAGCTTGCTGTTAGGTGGGAATCTGCCGCTTGCAGTGAAAGCGCTTCCAGAGGGGAGTCTAATGAGGGCAAACATTTGATGGTAGCAGCTTCCCTGCGGGAGATATTCTCTTTGCCATAATCGCCTTATTAGCCGCAGTTAAGTTACAATTCAGTACCCTATCCTAAAGCTTGCTGTTATGAGGGAATCTTCAGCTTGCAGTGGAAGCGCTTCCAGAGGGGAGTCTAATGAGGGCAAACATTTGATGGTAGCAGCTTCCCTGCGGGAGATATTCTCTTTGCCAAAATCGCCTTATTAGACGCAGTTAAGTTACAATTCAGTACCCTATCCTAAAGCTTGCTGTTAGGTGGGAATCTGCCACTTGCAGTGAAAGCGCTTCCAGAGGGGAGTCTAATGAGGGCAAATATTTGATGGTAGCAGCTTCCCTGCGGGAGATATTCTCTTTGCCATAATCGCCTTATTAGCCGCAGTTAAGTTAAAATTCAGTACCCTATCCTAAAGCTTGCTGTTAGGAGGGAATCTGCAGCTTGCAGTGAAAGCGCTTCCAGAGGGGAGTCTAATGAGGGCAAACATTTGATGGTAGCAGCTTCCCTGCGGGAGATACTCTCTTTGCCAAAATCGCATTATTAGGCGAAAGTAAGTTACGATTCAGTACCCTATCCTAAAGCTTGCTGTTAGGAGGGAATCTGCAGCTTGCAGTGAAAGCGCTTCCACAGGGTAGTCTAATGAGGGCAAACATTTGATGGTAGCAGCTTCCCTGCGGGAGATATTCTCTTTGCCATAATCTCCTTATGAGCCGCAGTTAAGTTACAATTCAGTACCCTATGCTAAAGCTTGCTGTTAGGAGGGAATCTGCAGCTTGCAGTGAAAGCGCTTCCAGAGGGGAGTCTAATGAGGGCAAACATTTGATGGTAGCAGCTTCCCTGCGGGAGATACTCTCTTTGCCAAAATCGCCTTATTAGCAGCAGTTAAGTTACAATTCAGTACCCTATCCTAAAGCTTGCTGTTAGGAGGGAATCTGCAGCTTGCAGTGAAAGCGCTTCCAGAGGGGAGTCTAATGAGGGCAAACATTTGATGGTAGCACCTTCCCTGCGGGAGATACTCTCTTTCCCAAAATCGCATTATTAGGCGAAAGTAAGTTACAATTCAGTACCCTATCCTAAAGCTTGCTGTTAGGAGGGAATCTGCAGCTTGCAGTGAAAGCGCTTCCAGAGGGGAGTCTAATGAGGGCAAACATTTGATGGTAGCAGCTTCCCTGCGGAAGATAGTCTCTTTGCCAAAATCGCATTATTAGGCGAAAGTAAGTTACAATTCAGTACCCTATCCTAAAGCTTGCTGTTAGGAGGGAATCTGCAGCTTGCAGTGAAAGCGCTTCCAGAGGGGAGTCTAATGAGGGCAAATATTTGATGGTAGCAGCTTCCCTGCGGGAGATATTCTCTTTGCCAAAATCGCCTTATTAGCCGCAGTTAAGTTACAATTCAGTACCCTATCCTAAAGCTTGCTGTTAGGAGGGAATCTGCAGCTTGCAGTGAAAGCGCTTCCAGAGGGGAGTCTAATGAGGGCAAACATTTGATGGTAGCAGCTTCCCTGCGGGAGATACTCTCTTTGCCAAAATCGCATTATTAGGCGAAAGTAAGTTACAATTCAGTACCCTATCCTAAAGCTTGCTGTTAGGAGGGAATCTGCAGCTTGCAGTGAAAGCGCTTCCAGAGGGGAGTCTAATGAGGGCAAACATTTGATGGTAGCAGCTTCCCTGCGGGAGATAGTCTCTTTTCCAAAATCGCATTATTAGGCGAAAGTAAGTTACAATTCAGTACCCTATCCTAAAGCTTGCTGTTA
Organism: Phaenicophaeus curvirostris; assembly: GCF_032191515.1. Lineage (NCBI taxonomy): Eukaryota > Metazoa > Chordata > Aves > Cuculiformes > Cuculidae > Phaenicophaeus > Phaenicophaeus curvirostris. The sequence continues at coordinate 75,373 of NW_027206952.1, read as the reverse complement.
GGTGGGAATCTGCCGCTTGCAGTGAAAGCGCTTCCAGAGGGGAGTCTAATGAGGGCAAACATTTGATGGTAGCAGCTTCCCTGCGGGAGATACTCTCTTTGCCATAATCGCTTTATTAGGCGGAGGTAAGATACAATTCAGTACCATATCCTAAAGCTTGCTGTTAGGAGGGAATCTGCAGCTTGCAGTGAAAGCGCTTCCAGAGGGGAGTCTAATGAGGGCAAACATTTGATGGTAGCAGCTTCCCTGCGGGAGATATTCTCTTTCCCAAAATCGCCTTATTAGACGCAGTTAAGTTACAATTCAGTACACTGTCCTACAGCTTGCTGTTAGGAGGGAATCTGCAGCTTGCAGTGAAAGCACTTCCAGAGGGGAGTCTAATGAGGGCAAACATTAGATGGTAGCAGCTTCCCTGCGGGAGATACTCTCTTTGGCAAAATCGCCTTATTAGCCGCAGTTAAGTTACAATTCAGTACCCTATCCTAAAGCTTGCTGTTATGAGGGAATCTTCAGCTTGCAGTGAAAGCGCTTCCAGAGGGGAGTCTAATGAGGGCAAACATTTGATGGTAGCAGCTTCCCTGCGGGAGATATTCTCTTTGCCAAAATCGCCTTATTAGACGCAGTTAAGTTACAATTCAGTACCCTATCCTAAAGCTTGCTGTTAGGTGGGAATCTGCCGCTTGCAGTGAAAGCGCTTCCAGAGGGGAGTCTAATGAGGGCAAACATTAGATGGTAGCAGCTTCCCTGCGGGAGATACTCTCTTTCCCAAAAACGCATTAATAGGCGAAAGTAAGTTACAATTCAGTACCCTATCCTAAAGCTTGCTGTTAGGAGGGAATCTGCAGCTTGCAGTGAAAGCGCTTCCAGAGGGGTGTCTAACGAGGGCAAAGATTTGATGGTAGCAGCTTCCCTGCGGGAGATACTCTCTTTGCCAAAATCGCATTATTATGCGAAAGTAAGATACAATTCAGTACCCTGTCCTACAGCTTGCTGTTAGGTGGGAATCTGCCACTTGCAGTGAAAGCGCTTCCAGAGGGGAGTCTAATGAGGGCAAACATTTGATGGTAGCACCTTCCCTGCGGGAGATATTCTCTTTCCCAAAATCGCCTTATTAGACGCAGTTAAGATACAATTCAGTACACTGTCCTACAGCTTGCTGTTAGGAGGGAATCTGCAGCTTGCAGTGAAAGCGCTTCCAGAGGGGAGTCTAATGAGGGAAAACATTTGATGGTAGCAGCTTCCCTGCGGGAGATACTCTCTTTGCCAAAATCTCCTTATAAGCCGCAGTTAAGTTACAATTCAGTACCCTATCCTAAAGCTTGCTGTTATGAGGGAATCTTCAGCTTGCAGTGAAAGCGCTTCCAGAGGGGAGTCTAATGAGGGCAAACATTTGATGGTAGCAGCTTCCCTGCGGGAGATATTCTCTTTGCCAAAATCGCCTTATTAGACGCAGTTAAGATACAATTCAGTACCCTATCCTAAAGCTTGCTGTTAGGTGGGAATCTGCCACTTGCAGTGAAAGCGCTTCCAGAGGGGAGTCTAATGAGGGCAAATATTTGATGGTAGCAGCTTCCCTGCGGGAGATACTCTCTTTGCCAAAATCGCATTATTAGGCGAAAGTAAGTTACAATTCAGTACCCTATCCTAAAGCTTGCTGTTAGGAGGGAATCTGCAGCTTGCAGTGAAAGCCCTTCCAGAGGGGAGTCTAATGAGGGCAAACATTTGATGGTAGCAGCTTCCCTGCGGGAGATATTCTCTTTGCCAAAATCGCTTTATTACACGAAAGTAAGTTACGATTCAGTACCCTATCCTAAAGCTTGCTGTTAGGAGGGAATCTGCAGCTTGCAGTGAAAGCGCTTCCAGAGGGTAGTCTAATGAGGGCAAACATTTGATGGTAGCAGCTTCCCTGCGGGAGATATTCTCTTTGCCATAATCTCCTTATGAGCCGCAGTTAAGTTACAATTCAGTACCCTATCCTATAGCTTGCTGTTAGGAGGGAATCTGCAGCTTGCAGTGAAAGCGCTTCCAGAGGGGAGTCTAATGAGGGCAAACATTTGATGGTAGCAGCTTCCCTGCGGGAGATACTCTCTTTGCCAAAATTGCCTTATTAGCAGCAGTTAAGTTACAATTCAGTACCCTATCCTAAAGCTTGCTGTTAGGAGGGAATCTGCAGCTTGCAGTGAAAGCGCTTCCAGAGGGGAGTCTAATGAGGGCAAACATTTGATGGTAGCACCTTCCCTGCGGGAGATACTCTCTTTGCCAAAATCGCTTTATTAGGCGAAAGTAAGTTACAATTCAGTACCCTATCCTAAAGCTTGCTGTTAGGAGGGAATCTGCAGCTTGCAGTGAAAGCGCTTCCAGAGGGGAGTCTAATGAGGGCAAATATTTGATGGTAGCAGCTTCCCTGCGGGAGATATTCTCTTTGCCAAAATCGCCTTATTAGCCGCAGTTAAGTTACAATTCAGTACCCTATCCTAAAGCTTGCTGTTAGGAGGGAATCTGCAGCTTGCAGTGAAAGCGCTTCCAGAGGGGAGTCTAATGAGGGCAAACATTTGATGGTAGCAGCTTCCCTGCGGGAGATATTCTCTTTGCCAAAATCGCATTATTAGGCGAAAGTAAGTTACAATTCAGTACCCTATCCTAAAGCTTGCTGTTAGGAGGGAGTCTGCAGCTTGCAGTGAAAGCGCTTCCAGAGGGGAGTCTAATGAGGGCAAACATTTGATGGTAGCAGCTTCCCTGCGGGAGATACTCTCTTTGCCAAAATCGCATTATTAGGCGAAAGTAAGTTACAATTCAGTACCCTATCCTAAAGCTTGCTGTTAGGTGGGAATCTGCCGCTTGCAGTGAAAGCGCTTCCAGAGGGGAGTCTAATGAGGGCAAACATTTGATGGTAGCAGCTTCCCTGCGGGAGATACTCTCTTTGCCAAAATCGCCTTATTAGACGCAGTTAAGTTACAATTCAGTACACTGTCCTACAGCTTGCTGTTAGGAGGGAATCTGCCGATTGCAGTGAAAGCGCTTCCAGAGGGGTGTCTAATGAGGGAAAACATTTGATGGTAGCAGCTTCCCTGCGGGAGATACTCTCTTTGCCAAAATCGCCTTATTAGCCGCAGTTAAGTTACAATTCAGTACCCTATCCTAAAGCTTGCTGTTATGAGGGAATCTTCAGCTTGCAGTGAAAGCGCTTCCAGAGGGGAGTCTAATGAGGGCAAACATTTGATGGTAGCAGCTTCCCTGTTGGAGATACTCTCTTTGCCAAAATCGCGTTATTAGGCGAAAGTAAGTTACAATTCAGTACCCTATCCTAAAGCTTGCTGTTAGGAGGGAATCTGCAGCTTGCAGTGAAAGCGCTTCCAGAGGGGAGTCTAATGAGGGCAAATATTTGATGGTAGCAGCTTCCCTGCGGGAGATATTCTCTTTGCCAAAATCGCCTTTTGAGCCGCAGTTAAGTTACAATTCAGTACCCTATCCTAAAGCTTGCTGTTAGGAGGGAATCTGCAGCTTGCAGTGTAAGCGCTTCCAGAGGGGAGTCTAATGAGGGCAAACATTTGATGGTAGCAGCTTCCCTGCGGGAGATATTCTCTTTGCCAAAATCGCATTATTAGGCAAAAGTAAGTTACAATTCAGTACCCTATCCTAAAGCTTGCTGTTAGGAGGGAATCTGCAGCTTGCAGTGAAAGCGCTTCCAGAGGGGAGTCTAATGAGGGCAAACATTTGATGGTAGCAGCTTCCCTGCGGGAGATAGTCTCTTTTCCAAAATCGCATTATTAGGCGAAAGTAAGTTACAATTCAGTACCCTATCCTAACTCTTGCTGTTAGGAGGGAATCTGCAGCTTGCAGTGAAAGCGCTTCCAGAGGGGAGTCTAACGAGGGCAAAGATTTGATGGTAGCAGCTTCCCTGCGGGAGATAGTCTCTTTGCCAAAATCGCATTATTATGCGAAAGTAAGTTACAATTCAGTACTTTATCCTAAAGCTTGCTGTTAGGAGGGAATCTGCAGCTTGCAGTGAAAGCGCTTCCAGTGGGGAGTCTAATGAGGGCAAACATTTGATGGTAGCAGCTTCCCTGCGGGAGATATTCTCTTTGCCATAATCGACTTATTAGCCGCAGTTAAGTTACAATTCAGTACCCTGTCCTACAGCTTGCTGTTAGGTGGGAATCTGCAGCTTTCAGTGAAAGCGCTTCCAGAGGGGAGTCTAATGAGGGCAAACATTTGATGGTAGCAGCTTCCCTGCGGGAGATATTCTCTTTGCCATAATCGCCTTATTAGCGGCAGTTAAGTTACAATTCAGTACCCTATCCTAAAGCTTGCTGTTAGGAGGGAATCTGCAGCTTGCAGTGAAAGCGCTTCCAGAGGGGAGTCTAATGAGGGCAAACATTTGATGGTAGCAGCTTCCCTGCGGGAGATACTCTCTTTGCCAAAATCGCATTATTAGGCGAAAGTAAGTTACAATTCAGGACCCTATCCGAAAGCTTGCTGTTAGGAGGGAATCTGCAGCTTGCAGTGAAAGCGCTTCCAGAGGGGAGTCTAACGAGGGCAAACATTTGATGGTAGCAGCTTCCCTGCGGGAGATACTCTCTTTGCAAAAATCGCATTATTAGGAGAAAGTAAGTTACAATTCTGTACCCTATCCTAAAGCTTGCTGTTAGGAGGGAATCTGCAGCTTGCAGTGAAAGCGCTTCCAGAGGGGAGTCTAATGAGGGCAAACATTTGATGGTACCAGCTTCCCTGCGGGAGATACTCTCTTTGCCAAAATCGCATTATTAGGCGAAAGTAAGTTACAATTCAGGACCCTATCCTAAAGCTTGCTGTTAGGAGGGAATCTGCAGCTTGCAGTGAAAGCGCTTCCAGAGGGGAGTCTAATGAGGGCAAATATTTGATGGTAGCAGCTTCCCTGCGGGAGATATTCTCTTTGCCATAATCGCCTTATTAGCCGCAGTTAAGTTACAATTCAGTACCCTATCCTAAAGCTTGCTGTTAGGAGGGAATCTGCAGCTTGCAGTGAAAGCGCTTCCAGAGGGGAGTCTAATGAGGGCAAACATTTGATGGTAGCAGCTTCCCTGCGGGAGATATTCTCTTTGCCAAAATCGCATTATTAGGCGAAAGTAAGTTACAATTCAGTACCCTATCCTAAAGCTTGCTGTTAGGAGGGAATCTGCAGCTTGCAGTGAAAGCCCTTCCAGAGGGGAGTCTAATGAGGGCAAACATTTGATGGTAGCAGCTTCCCTGCGGGAGATATTCTCTTTGCCAAAATCGCATTATTACACGAAAGTAAGTTACGATTCAGTACCCTATCCTAAAGCTTGCTGTTAGGAGGGAATCTGCAGCTTGCAGTGAAAGCGCTTCCACAGGGTAATCTAATGAGGGCAAACATTTGATGGTAGCAGCTTCCCTGCGGGAGATATTCTCTTTGCCATAATCTCCTTATGAGCCGCAGTTAAGTTACAATTCAGTACCCTATCCTAAAGCTTGCTGTTAGGAGGGAATCTGCAGCTTGCAGTGAAAGCGCTTCCAGAGGGGAGTCTAATGAGGGCAAACATTTGATGGTAGCAGCTTCCCTGCGGAAGATAGTCTCTTTGCCAAAATCGCATTATTAGGCGAAAGTAAGTTACAATTCAGTACCCTATACTAAAGCTTGCTGTTAGGTGGGAATCTGCCGCTTGCAGTGAAAGCGCTTCCAGAGGGGAGTCTAATGAGGGCAAACATTTGATGGTAGCAGCTTCCCTGCGGGAGATACTCTCTTTGCCAAAATCGCTTTATTAGGCGGAAGTAAGATACAATTCAGTACCCTATCCTAAAGCTTGCTGTTAGGAGGGAATCTGCAGCTTGCAGTGAAAGCGCTTCCAGAGGGGAGTCTAATGAGGGCAAACATTTGATGGTAGCAGCTTCCCTGCGGGAGATATTCTCTTTGCCAAAATCGCCTTATTAGACGCAGTTAAGTTACAATTCAGTACACTGTCCTACAGCTTGCTGTTAGGTGGGAATCTGCCGATTGCAGTGAAAGCGCTTCCAGAGGGGAGTCTAATGAGGGCAAACATTTGATGGTAGCAGCTTCCCTGCGGGAGATACTCTCTTTGCCAAAATCGCCTTATTAGCCGCAGTTAAGTTACAATTCAGTACCCTATCCTAAAGCTTGCTGTTATGAGGGAATCTTCAGCTTGCAGTGAAAGCGCTTCCAGAGGGGAGTCTAATGAGGGCAAACATTTGATGGTAGCAGCTTCCCTGCGGGAGATACTCTCTTTGCCAAAATCGCATTATTATGCGAAAGTAAGATACAATTCAGTACCCTATCCTAAAGCTTGCTGTTAGGAGGGAATCTGCCGCTTGCAGTGAAAGCACTTCCAGAGGGGAGTCTAACGAGGGCAAACATTTGATGGTAGCAGCTTCCCTGCGGGAGATATTCTCTTTGCCATAATCGCCTTATTAGCCACTGTTAAGTTACAATTCAGTACCCTGTCCTACAGCTTGCTGTTAGGTGGGAATCTGCCACTTGCAGTGAAAGCGCTTCCAGAGGGGAGTCTAATGAGGGCAAACATTTGATGGTAGCAACTTCCCTGCGGGAGATATTCTCTTTGCCATAATCGCCTTATTAGCGGCAGTTAAGTTACAATTCAGTACCCTATCCTAAAGCTTGCTGTTAGGAGGGAATCTGCAGCTTGCAGTGAAAGCGCTTCCAGAGGGGAGTCTAATGAGGGCAAACATTTGATGGTAGCAGCTTCCCTGCGGGAGATACTCTCTTTGCCAAAATCGCATTATTAGGCGAAAGTAAGTTACAATTCAGTACCCTATCCGAAAGCTTGCTGTTAGGAGGGAATCTGCAGCTTGCAGTGAAAGCGCTTCCAGAGGGGAGTCTAATGAGGGCAAACATTTGATGGTAGCAGCTTCCCTGCGGGAGATACTCTCTTTGCAAAAATCGCATTATTAGGAGAAAGTAAGTTACAATTCAGTACCCTATCCTAAAGCTTGCTGTTAGGAGGGAATCTGCAGCTTGCAGTGAAAGCGCTTCCAGAGGGGAGTCTAATGAGGGCAAACATTTGATGGTACCAGCTTCCCTGCGGGAGATACTCTCTTTGCCAAAATCGCATTATTAGGCGAAAGTAAGTTACAATTCAGGACCCTATCCTAAGGCTTGTTGTTAGGAGGGAATCTGCAGCTTGCAGTGAAAGCGCTTCCAGAGGGGAGTCTAATGAGGGCAAATATTTGATGGTAGCAGCTTCCCTGCGGGAGATATTCTCTTTGCCATAATCGCCTTATTAGCCGCAGTTAAGTTACAATTCAGTACCCTATCCTAAAGCTTGCTGTTAGGAGGGAATCTGCAGCTTGCAGTGAAAGCGCTTCCAGAGGGGAGTCTAATGAGGGCAAACATTTGATGGTAGCAGCTTCCCTGCGGGAGATATTCTCTTTGCCAAAATCGCATTATTAGGCGAAAGTAAGTTACAATTCAGTACCCTATCCTAAAGCTTGCTGTTAGGAGGGAATCTTCAGCTTGCAGTGAAAGCCCTTCCAGAGGGGAGTCTAATGAGGGCAAACATTTGATGGTAGCAGCTTCCCTGCGGGAGATATTCTCTTTGCCAAAATCGCATTATTACACGAAAGTAAGTTACGATTCAGTACCCTATCCTAAAGCTTGCTGTTAGGAGGGAATCTGCAGCTTGCAGTGAAAGCGCTTCCACAGGGTAGTCTAATGAGGGCAAACATTTGATGGTAGCAGCTTCCCTGCGGGAGATACTCTCTTTGCCAAAATCGCCTTATTAGCTGCAGTTAAGTTACAATTCAGTACCCTATCCTAAAGCTTGCTGTTAGGAGGGAATCTGCAGCTTGCAGTGAAAGCGCTTCCAGAGGGGAGTCTAATGAGGGCAAACATTTGATGGTAGCAGCTTCCCTGCGGAAGATAGTCTCTTTGCCAAAATCGCATTATTAGGCGAAAGTAAGTTACAATTCAGTACCCTATCCTAAAGCTTGCTGTTAGGAGGGAATCTGCAGCTTGCAGTGAAAGCGCTTCCAGAGGGGAGTCTAATGAGGGCAAATATTTGATGGTAGCAGCTTCCCTGCGGGAGATATTCTCTTTGCCATAATCGCCTTATTAGCCGCAGTTAAGTTACAATTCAGTACCCTATCCTAAAGCTTGCTGTTAGGAGGGAATCTGCAGCTTGCAGTGAAAGCGCTTCCAGAGGGGAGTCTAATGAGGGCAAACATTTGATGGTAGCAGCTTCCCTGCGGGAGATATTCTCTTTGCCAAAATCGCCTTATTAGACGCAGTTAAGTTACAATTCAGTACACTGTCCTACAGCTTGCTGTTAGGAGGGAATCTGCCGATTGCAGTGAAAGCGCTTCCAGAGGGGAGTCTAATGAGGGAAAACATTTGATGGTAGCAGCTTCCCTGCGGGAGATACTCTCTTTGCCAAAATCGCCTTATTAGCCGCAGTTAAGTTACAATTCAGTACCCTTTCCTAAAGCTTGCTGTTATGAGGGAATCTTCAGCTTGCAGTGAAAGCGCTTCCAGAGGGGAGTCTAATGAGGGCAAACATTAGATGGTAGCAGCTTCCCTGCGGGAGATACTCTCTTTCCCAAAAACGCATTAATAGGCGAAAGTAAGTTACAATTCAGTACCCTATCCTAAAGCTTGCTGTTATGAGGGAATCTTCAGCTTGCAGTGAAAGCGCTTCCAGAGGGGAGTCTAATGAGGGCAAACATTTGATGGTAGCAGCTTCCCTGCGGGAGATATTCTCTTTGCCATAATCGCCTTATTAGCCACTGTTAAGTTACAATTCAGTACCCTGTCCTACAGCTTGCTGTTAGGTGGGAATCTGCCACTTGCAGTGAAAGCGCTTCCAGAGGGGAGTCTAATGAGGGCAAACATTTGATGGTAGCAACTTCCCTGCGGGAGATATTCTCTTTGCCATAATCGCCTTATTAGCGGCAGTTAAGTTACAATTCAGTACCCTATCCTAAAGCTTGCTGTTAGGAGGGAATCTGCAGCTTGCAGTGAAAGCGCTTCCAGAGGGGAGTCTAATGAGGGCAAACATTTGATGGTAGCAGCTTCCCTGCGGGAGATACTCTCTTTGCCAAAATCGCATTATTAGGCGAAAGTAAGTTACAATTCAGTACCCTATCCGAAAGCTTGCTGTTAGGAGGGAATCTGCAGCTTGCAGTGAAAGCGCTTCCAGAGGGGAGTCTAATGAGGGCAAACATTTGATGGTAGCAGCTTCCCTGCGGGAGATACTCTCTTTGCAAAAATCGCATTATTAGGAGAAAGTAAGTTACAATTCAGTACCCTATCCTAAAGCTTGCTGTTAGGAGGGAATCTGCAGCTTGCAGTGAAAGCGCTTCCAGAGGGGAGTCTAATGAGGGCAAACATTTGATGGTACCAGCTTCCCTGCGGGAGATACTCTCTTTGCCAAAATCGCATTATTAGGCGAAAGTAAGTTACAATTCAGGACCCTATCCTAAGGCTTGTTGTTAGGAGGGAATCTGCAGCTTGCAGTGAAAGCGCTTCCAGAGGGGAGTCTAATGAGGGCAAATATTTGATGGTAGCAGCTTCCCTGCGGGAGATATTCTCTTTGCCATAATCGCCTTATTAGCCGCAGTTAAGTTACAATTCAGTACCCTATCCTAAAGCTTGCTGTTAGGAGGGAATCTGCAGCTTGCAGTGAAAGCGCTTCCAGAGGGGAGTCTAATGAGGGCAAACATTTGATGGTAGCAGCTTCCCTGCGGGAGATATTCTCTTTGCCAAAATCGCATTATTAGGCGAAAGTAAGTTACAATTCAGTACCCTATCCTAAAGCTTGCTGTTAGGAGGGAATCTTCAGCTTGCAGTGAAAGCCCTTCCAGAGGGGAGTCTAATGAGGGCAAACATTTGATGGTAGCAGCTTCCCTGCGGGAGATATTCTCTTTGCCAAAATCGCATTATTACACGAAAGTAAGTTACGATTCAGTACCCTATCCTAAAGCTTGCTGTTAGGAGGGAATCTGCAGCTTGCAGTGAAAGCGCTTCCACAGGGTAGTCTAATGAGGGCAAACATTTGATGGTAGCAGCTTCCCTGCGGGAGATACTCTCTTTGCCAAAATCGCCTTATTAGCTGCAGTTAAGTTACAATTCAGTACCCTATCCTAAAGCTTGCTGTTAGGAGGGAATCTGCAGCTTGCAGTGAAAGCGCTTCCAGAGGGGAGTCTAATGAGGGCAAACATTTGATGGTAGCAGCTTCCCTGCGGAAGATAGTCTCTTTGCCAAAATCGCATTATTAGGCGAAAGTAAGTTACAATTCAGTACCCTATCCTAAAGCTTGCTGTTAGGAGGGAATCTGCAGCTTGCAGTGAAAGCGCTTCCAGAGGGGAGTCTAATGAGGGCAAATATTTGATGGTAGCAGCTTCCCTGCGGGAGATATTCTCTTTGCCATAATCGCCTTATTAGCCGCAGTTAAGTTACAATTCAGTACCCTATCCTAAAGCTTGCTGTTAGGAGGGAATCTGCAGCTTGCAGTGAAAGCGCTTCCAGAGGGGAGTCTAATGAGGGCAAACATTTGATGGTAGCAGCTTCCCTGCGGGAGATATTCTCTTTGCCAAAATCGCCTTATTAGACGCAGTTAAGTTACAATTCAGTACACTGTCCTACAGCTTGCTGTTAGGAGGGAATCTGCCGATTGCAGTGAAAGCGCTTCCAGAGGGGAGTCTAATGAGGGAAAACATTTGATGGTAGCAGCTTCCCTGCGGGAGATACTCTCTTTGCCAAAATCGCCTTATTAGCCGCAGTTAAGTTACAATTCAGTACCCTTTCCTAAAGCTTGCTGTTATGAGGGAATCTTCAGCTTGCAGTGAAAGCGCTTCCAGAGGGGAGTCTAATGAGGGCAAACATTAGATGGTAGCAGCTTCCCTGCGGGAGATACTCTCTTTCCCAAAAACGCATTAATAGGCGAAAGTAAGTTACAATTCAGTACCCTATCCTAAAGCTTGCTGTTATGAGGGAATCTTCAGCTTGCAGTGAAAGCGCTTCCAGAGGGGAGTCTAATGAGGGCAAACATTTGATGGTAGCAGCTTCCCTGCGGGAGATATTCTCTTTGCCAAAATCGCCTTATTAGACGCAGTTAAGTTACAATTCAGTACCCTATCCTAAAGCTTGCTGTTAGGTGGGAATCTGCAGCTTGCAGTGAAAGCGCTTCCAGAGGGGAGTCTAATGAGGGCAAACATTAGATGGTAGCAGCTTCCCTGCGGGAGATACTCTCTTTCCCAAAAACGCATTAATAGGCGAAAGTAAGTTACAATTCAGTACCCTATCCTAAAGCTTGCTGTTAGGAGGGAATCTGAAGCTTGCAGTGAAAGCGCTTCCAGAGGGGAGTCTAACGAGGGCAAAGATTTGATGGTAGCAGCTTCCCTGCGGGAGATACTCTCTTTGCCAAAATCGCATTATTATGCGAAAGTAAGTTACAATTCAGTACTCTATCCTAAAGCTTGCTGTTAGGAGGGAATCTGCAGCTTGCAGTGAAAGCGCTTCCAGAGGGGAGTCTAATGAGGGCAAATATTTGATGGTAGCAGCTTCTCTGCGGGAGATATTCTCTTTGCCAAAATCGCCTTATTAGCCGCAGTTAAGTTACAATTCAGTACCCTATCCTAAAGCTTGCTGTTAGGAAGGAATCTGCAGCTTGCAGTGAAAGCGCTTCCAGTGGGGAGTCTAATGAGGGGAAACATTTGATGGTAGCAGCTTCCCTGCGGGAGATACTCTCTTTGCCAAAATCACATTATTAGGCGAAAGTAAGTTACAATTCAGTACCCTATCCTAAAGCTTGCTGTTAGGTGGGAATCTGCCGCTTGCAGTGAAAGCGCTTCCAGAGGGGAGTCTAATGAGGGCAAACATTTGATGGTAGCAGCTTCCCTGCGGGAGATATTCTCTTTGCCATAATCGCCTTATTAGGCGCAGTTAAGTTACAATTCAGTACCCTGTCCTACAGCTTGCTGTTAGGTGGGAATCTGCCACTTGCAGTGAAAGCGCTTCCAGAGGGGAGTCTAATGAGGGCAAACATTTGATGGTAGCAGCTTCCCTGCGGGAGATATTCTCTTTGCCATAATCGCCTTATTAGCCGCAGTTAAGTTACAATTCAGTACCCTATCCTAAAGCTTGCTGTTAGGAGGGAATCTGCAGCTTGCAGTGAAAGCGCTTCCAGAGGGGAGTCTAATGAGGGCAAACATTTGATGGTAGCAGCTTCCCTGCGGGAGATACTCTCTTTGCCAAAATCGCATTATTAGGCGAAAGTAAGTTACAATTCAGTACCCTATCCTAAAGCTTGCTGTTAGGAGGGAATCTGCAGCTTGCAGTGAAAGCGCTTCCAGAGGGGAGTCTAACGAGGGCAAACATTTGATGGTAGCAGCTTCCCTGCGCGAGATACTCTCTTTGCCAAAATCGCATTATTAGGCGAAAGTAAGTTACAATTCAGTACCCTATCCTAAAGCTTGCTGTTAGGAGGGAATCTGCAGCTTGCAGTGAAAGCGCTTCCAGAGGGGAGTCTAATGAGGGCAAACATTTGATGGTAGCAGCTTCCCTGCGGGAGATAGTCTCTTTTCCAAAATCGCATTATTAGGCGAAAGTAAGTTACAATTCAGTACCCTATCCTAAAGCTTGCTGTTAGGTGGGAATCTGCCGCTTGCAGTGAAAGCGCTTCCAGAGGGGAGTCTAATGAGGGCAAACATTTGATGGTAGCAGCTTCCCTGCGGGAGATATTCTCTTTGCCAAAATCGCCTTATTAGACGCAGTTAAGTTACAATTCAGTACACTGTCCTACAGCTTGCTGTTAGGAGGGAATCTGCCGATTGCAGTGAAAGCGCTTCCAGAGGGGAGTATAATGAGGGAAAACATTTGATGGTAGCAGCTTCCCTGCGGGAGATACTCTCTTTGCCAAAATCGCCTTATTAGCCGCAGTTAAGTTACAATTCAGTACCCTATCCTAAAGCTTGCTGTTAGGAGGGAATCTTCAGCTTGCAGTGAAAGCGCTTCCAGAGGGGAGTCTAATGAGGGCAAACATTTGATGGTAGCAGCTTCCCTGCGGGAGATATTCTCTTTGCCAAAATCGCCTTATTAGACGCAGTTAAGTTTCAATTCAGTACCCTATCCTAAAGCTTGCTGTTAGGTGGGAATCTGCCACTTGCAGTGAAAGCGCTTCCAGAGGGGATTCTAATGAGGGCAAACATTAGATGGTAGCAGCTTCCCTGCGGGAGATACTCTCTTTCCCAAAAACGCATTAATAGGCGAAAGTAAGTTACAATTCAGTACACTATCCTAAAGCTTGCTGTTAGGAGGGAATCTGCAGCTTGCAGTGAAAGCGCTTCCAGAGGGGAGTCTAATGAGGGCAAACATTTGATGGTAGCAGCTTCCCTGCGGGAGATATTCTCTTTGCCAAAATCGCATTATTAGGCGAAAGTAAGTTACAATTCAGTACCCTATCCTAAAGCTTGCTGTTAGGAGGGAATCTGCAGCTTGCAGTGAAAGCGCTTCCAGAGGGGAGTCTAATGAGGGCAAATATTTGATGGTAGCAGCTTCCCTGCGGGAGATATTCTCTTTGCCAAAATCGCCTTATTAGCCGCAGTTAAGTTACAATTCAGTACACTATCCTAAAGCTTGCTGTTAGGAGGGAATCTGCAGCTTGCAGTGAAAGCGCTTCCAGAGGGGAGTCTAATGAGGGCAAACATTTGATGGTAGCAGCTTCCCTGCGGGAGATATTCTCTTTGCCAAAATCGCATTATTAGGCGAAAGTAAGTTACAATTCAGTACCCTATCCTAAAGCTTGCTGTTAGGAGGGAATCTGCAGCTTGCAGTGAAAGCGCTTCCAGAGGGGAGTCTAATGAGGGCAAACATTTGATGGTAGCATCTTCCCTGCGGGAGATAGTCTCTTTTCCAAAATCGCATTATTAGGCGAAAGTAAGTTACAATTCAGTACCCTATCCTAAAGCTTGCTGTTAGGTGGGAATCTGCTGCTTGCAGTGAAAGCGCTTCCAGAGGGGAGTCTAATGAGGGAAAACATTTGATGGTAGCAGCTTCCCTGCGGGAGATATTCTCTTTGCCAAAATCGCCTTATTAGACGCAGTTAAGTTACAATTCAGTACACTGTCCTACAGCTTACTGTTAGGAGGGAATCTGCCGATTGCAGTGAAAGCGCTTCCAGAGGGGAGTCTAATGAGGGAAAACATTTGATGGTAGCAGCTTCCCTGCGGGAGATACTCTCTTTGCCAAAATCGCATTAATAGGCGAAAGTAAGTTACAATTCAGTACCCTATCCTAAAGCTTGCTGTTAGGTGGGAATCTGCCGCTTGCAGTGAAAGCACTTCCAGAGGGGAGTCTAATGAGGGCAAACATTTGATGGTAGCAGCTTCCCTGCGGGAGATATTCTCTTTGCCATAATCGCCTTATTAGACGCAGTTAAGTTACAATTCAGTACCCTATCCTAAAGCTTGCTGTTAGGTGGGAATCTGCAGCTTGCAGTGAAAGCACTTCCAGAGGGGAGTCTAATGAGGGCAAACATTTGATGGTAGCAGCTTCCCTGCGGGAGATATTCTCTTTGCCAAAATCGCCTTATTAGACGCAGTTAAGTTACAATTCAGTACCCTATCCTAAAGCTTGCTGTTAGGAGGGAATCTGCAGCTTGCAGTGAAAGCGCTTCCAGAGGGGAGTCTAATGAGGGCAAACATTAGATGGTAGCAGCTTCCCTGCGGGAGATACTCTCTTTCCCAAAAACGCATTAATAGGCGAAAGTAAGTTACAATTCAGTACCCTATCCTAAAGCTTGCTGTTAGGAGGGAATCTGCAGCTTGCAGTGAAAGCGCTTCCAGAGGGGAGTCTAATGAGGGCAAACATTTGATGGTAGCAGCTTCCCTGCGGGAGATACTCTCTTTGCCAAAATCGCCTTATTCGCCGCAGTTAAGTTACAATTCAGTACCCTATCCTAAAGCTTGCTGTTAGGAGGGAATCTGCAGCTTGCAGTGAAAGCGCTTCCAGAGGGGAGTCTAATGAGGGCAAACATTTGATGGTAGCAGCTTCCCTGCGGGAGATACTCTCTTTGCCAAAATCGCATTATTATGCAAAAGTAAGTTACAATTCAGTACCCTATCCTAAAGCTTGCTGTTAGGAGGGAATCTGCAGCTTGCAGTGAAAGCGCTTCCAGGGGGGAGTCTAATGAGGGCAAACATTTGATGGTAGCAGCTTCCCTGCGGGAGGTACTCTCTTTGCCAAAATCGCCTTATTAGCCGCAGTTAAATTACAATTCAGTACCCTATCCTAAAGCTTGCTGTTAGGAGGGAATCTGCAGCTTGCAGTGAAAGCGCTTCCAGAGGGGAGTCTAATGAGGGCAAACATTTGATGGTAGCAGCTTCCCTGCGGGAGATAGTCTCTTTTCCAAAATCGCATTATTAGGCGAAAGTAAGTTACAATTCAGTACCCTATCCTAAAGCTTGCTGTTAGGTGGGAATCTGCCGCTTGCAGTGAAAGCGCTTCCAGAGGGGAGTCTAATGAGGGCAAACATTTGATGGTAGCAGCTTCCCTGCGGGAGATATTCTCTTTGCCAAAATCGCCTTATTAGACGCAGTTAAGTTACAATTCAGTACACTGTCCTACAGCTTGCTGTTAGGAGGGAATCTGCCGATTGCAGTGAAAGCGCTTCCAGAGGGGAGTCTAATGAGGGAAAACATTTGATGGTAGCAGCTTCCCTGCGGGAGATACTCTCTTTGCCAAAATCGCCTTATTAGCCGCAGTTAAGATACAATTCAGTACCCTATCCTAAAGCTTGCTGTTAGGAGGGAATCTTCAGCTTGCAGTGAAAGCGCTTCCAGAGGGGAGTCTAATGAGGGCAAACATTTGATGGTAGCAGCTTCCCTGCGGGAGATATTCTCTTTGCCAAAATCGCCTTATTAGACGCAGTTAAGTTTCAATTCAGTACCCTATCCTAAAGCTTGCTGTTAGGTGGGAATCTGCCACTTGCAGTGAAAGCGCTTCCAGAGGGGATTCTAATGAGGGCAAACATTAGATGGTAGCAGCTTCCCTGCGGGAGATACTCTCTTTCCCAAAAACGCATTAATAGGCGAAAGTAAGTTACAATTTAGTACACTATCCTAAAGCTTGCTGTTAGGAGGGAATCTGCAGCTTGCAGTGAAAGCGCTTCCAGACGGGAGTCTAATGAGGGCAAACATTTGATGGTAGCAGCTTCCCTGCGGGAGATATTCTCTTTGCCAAAATCGCATTATTAGGCGAAAGTAAGTTACAATTCAGTACCCTATCCTAAAGCTTGCTGTTAGGAGGGAATCTGCAGCTTGCAGTGAAAGCGCTTCCAGAGGGGAGTCTAATGAGGGCAAACATTTGATGGTAGCAGCTTCCCTGCGGAAGATAGTCTCTTTGCCATAATCGCATTATTAGGCGAAAGTAAGTTACAATTCAGTACCCTATCCTAAAGCTTGCTGTTAGGAGGGAATCTGCAGCTTGCAGTGAAAGCGCTTCCAGAGGGGAGTCTAATGAGGGCAAATATTTGATGGTAGCAGCTTCCCTGCGGGAGATATTCTCTTTGCCAAAATCGCCTTATTAGCCGCAGTTAAGTTACAATTCAGTACACTATCCTAAAGCTTGCTGTTAGGAGGGAATCTGCAGCTTGCAGTGAAAGCGCTTCCAGAGGGGAGTCTAATGAGGGCAAACATTTGATGGTAGCAGCTTCCCTGCGGGAGATATTCTCTTTGCCAAAATCGCATTATTAGGCGAAAGTAAGTTACAATTCAGTACCCTATCCTAAAGCTTGCTGTTAGGAGGGAATCTGCAGCTTGCAGTGAAAGCGCTTCCAGAGGGGAGTCTAATGAGGGCAAACATTTGATGGTAGTAACTTCCCTGCGGGAGATAGTCTCTTTTCCAAAATCGCATTATTAGGCGAAAGTAAGTTACAATTCAGTACCCTATCCTAAAGCTTGCTGTTAGGTGGGAATCTGCCGCTTGCAGTGAAAGCGCTTCCAGAGGGGAGTCTAATGAGGGAAAACATTTGATGGTAGCAGCTTCCCTGCGGGAGATATTCTCTTTGCCAAAATCGCCTTATTAGACGCAGTTAAGTTACAATTCAGTACACTGTCCTACAGCTTACTGTTAGGAGGGAATCTGCCGATTGCAGTGAAAGCGCTTCCAGAGGGGAGTCTAATGAGGGCAAACATTTGATGGTAGCAGCTTCCCTGCGGGAGATACTCTCTTTGCCAAAATCGCATTAATAGGCGAAAGTAAGTTACAATTCAGTACCCTATCCTAAAGCTTGCTGTTAGGTGGGAATCTGCCGCTTGCAGTGAAAGCACTTCCAGAGGGGAGTCTAATGAGGGCAAACATTTGATGGTAGCAGCTTCCCTGCGGGAGATATTCTCTTTGCCATAATCGCCTTATTAGACGCAGTTAAGTTACAATTCAGTACCCTATCCTAAAGCTTGCTGTTAGGTGGGAATCTGCAGCTTGCAGTGAAAGCACTTCCAGAGGGGAGTCTAATGAGGGCAAACATTTGATGGTAGCAGCTTCCCTGCGGGAGATATTCTCTTTGCCAAAATCGCCTTATTAGACGCAGTTAAGTTACAATTCAGTACCCTATCCTAAAGCTTGCTGTTAGGAGGGAATCTGCAGCTTGCAGAGAAAGCGCTTCCAGAGGGGAGTCTAATGAGGGCAAACATTAGATGGTAGCAGCTTCCCTGCGGGAGATACTCTCTTTCCCAAAAACGCATTAATAGGCGAAAGTAAGTTACAATTCAGTACCCTATCCTAAAGCTTGCTGTTAGGAGGGAATCTGCAGCTTGCAGTGAAAGCGCTTCCAGAGGGGAGTCTAATGAGGGCAAACATTTGATGGTAGCAGCTTCCCTGCGGGAGATACTCTCTTTGCCAAAATCGCCTTATTCGCCGCAGTTAAGTTACAATTCAGTACCCTATCCTAAAGCTTGCTGTTAGGAGGGAATCTGCAGCTTGCAGTGAAAGCGCTTCCAGAGGGGAGTCTAATGAGGGCAAACATTTGATGGTAGCAGCTTCCCTGCGGGAGATACTCTCTTTGCCAAAATCGCATTATTATGCAAAAGTAAGTTACAATTCAGTACCCTATCCTAAAGCTTGCTGTTAGGAGGGAATCTGCAGCTTGCAGTGAAAGCGCTTCCAGAGGGGAGTCTAATGAGGGCAAACATTTGATGGTAGCAGCTTCCCTGCGGGAGATAGTCTCTTTTCCAAAATCGCATTATTAGGCGAAAGTAAGTTACAATTCAGTACCCTATCCTAAAGCTTGCTGTTAGGTGGGAATCTGCCGCTTGCAGTGAAAGCGCTTCCAGAGGGGAGTCTAATGAGGGCAAACATTTGATGGTAGCAGCTTCCCTGTGGGAGATATTCTCTTTGCCAAAATCGCCTTATTAGACGCAGTTAAGTTACAATTCAGTACACTGTCCTACAGCTTGCTGTTAGGAGGGAATCTGCCGATTGCAGTGAAAGCGCTTCCAGAGGGGAGTCTAATGAGGGAAAACATTTGATGGTAGCAGCTTCCCTGCGGGAGATACTCTCTTTGCCAAAATCGCCTTATTAGCCGCAGTTAAGTTACAATTCAGTACCCTATCCTAAAGCTTGCTGTTAGGAGGGAATCTTCAGCTTGCAGTGAAAGCGCTTCCAGAGGGGAGTCTAATGAGGGCAAACATTTGATGGTAGCAGCTTCCCTGCGGGAGATATTCTCTTTGCCAAAATCGCCTTATTAGACGCAGTTAAGTTTCAATTCAGTACCCTATCCTAAAGCTTGCTGTTAGGTGGGAATCTGCCACTTGCAGTGAAAGCGCTTCCAGAGGGGATTCTAATGAGGGCAAACATTAGATGGTAGCAGCTTCCCTGCGGGAGATACTCTCTTTCCCAAAAACGCATTAATAGGCGAAAGTAAGTTACAATTCAGTACACTATCCTAAAGCTTGCTGTTAGGAGGGAATCTGCAGCTTGCAGTGAAAGCGCTTCCAGAGGGGAGTCTAATGAGGGCAAACATTTGATGGTAGCAGCTTCCCTGCGGGAGATATTCTCTTTGCCAAAATCGCATTATTAGGCGAAAGTAAGTTACAATTCAGTACCCTATCCTAAAGCTTGCTGTTAGGAGGGAATCTGCAGCTTGCAGTGAAAGCGCTTCCAGAGGGGAGTCTAATGAGGGCAAACATTTGATGGTAGCAGCTTCCCTGCGGAAGATAGTCTCTTTGCCATAATCGCATTATTAGGCGAAAGTAAGTTACAATTCAGTACCCTATCCTAAAGCTTGCTGTTAGGAGGGAATCTGCAGCTTGCAGTGAAAGCGCTTCCAGAGGGGAGTCTAATGAGGGCAAATATTTGATGGTAGCAGCTTCCCTGCGGGAGATATTCTCTTTGCCAAAATCGCCTTATTAGCCGCAGTTAAGTTACAATTCAGTACACTATCCTAAAGCTTGCTGTTAGGAGGGAATCTGCAGCTTGCAGTGAAAGCGCTTCCAGAGGGGAGTCTAATGAGGGCAAACATTTGATGGTAGCAGCTTCCCTGCGGGAGATATTCTCTTTGCCATAATCGCATTATTAGGCGAAAGTAAGTTACAATTCAGTACCCTATCCTAAAGCTTGCTGTTAGGAGGGAATCTGCAGCTTGCAGTGAAAGCGCTTCCAGAGGGGAGTCTAATGAGGGCAAACATTTGATGGTAGCAGCTTCCCTGCGGGAGATAGTCTCTTTTCCAAAATCGCATTATTAGGCGAAAGTAAGTTACAATTCAGTACCCTATCCTAAAGCTTGCTGTTAGGTGGGAATCTGCCGCTTGCAGTGAAAGCGCTTCCAGAGGGGAGTCTAATGAGGGAAAACATTTGATGGTAGCAGCTTCCCTGCGGGAGATATTCTCTTTGCCAAAATCGCCTTATTAGACGCAGTTAAGATACAATTCAGTACACTGTCCTACAGCTTACTGTTAGGAGGGAATCTGCCGATTGCAGTGAAAGCGCTTCCAGAGGGGAGTCTAATGAGGGAAAATATTTGATGGTAGCAGCTTCCCTGCGGGAGATACTCTCTTTGCCAAAATCGCATTAATAGGCGAAAGTAAGTTACAATTCAGTACCCTATCCTAAAGCTTGCTGTTAGGTGGGAATCTGCCGCTTGCAGTGAAAGCACTTCCAGAGGGGAGTCTAATGAGGGCAAACATTTGATGGTAGCAGCTTCCCTGCGGGAGATATTCTCTTTGCCATAATCGCCTTATTAGACGCAGTTAAGTTACAATTCAGTACCCTATCCTAAAGCTTGCTGTTAGGTGGGAATCTGCAGCTTGCAGTGAAAGCACTTCCAGAGGGGAGTCTAATGAGGGCAAACATTTGATGGTAGCAGCTTCCCTGCGGGAGATATTCTCTTTGCCAAAATCGCCTTATTAGACGCAGTTAAGTTACAATTCAGTACCCTATCCTAAAGCTTGCTGTTAGGAGGGAATCTGCAGCTTGCAGTGAAAGCGCTTCCAGAGGGGAGTCTAATGAGGGCAAACATTAGATGGTAGCAGCTTCCCTGCGGGAGATACTCTCTTTCCCAAAAACGCATTAATAGGCGAAAGTAAGTTACAATTCAGTACCCTATCCTAAAGCTTGCTGTTAGGAGGGAATCTGCAGCTTGCAGTGAAAGCGCTTCCAGAGGGGAGTCTAATGAGGGCAAACATTTGATGGTAGCAGCTTCCCTGCGGGAGATACTCTCTTTGCCAAAATCGCCTTATTCGCCGCAGTTAAGTTACAATTCAGTACCCTATCCTAAAGCTTGCTGTTAGGAGGGAATCTGCAGCTTGCAGTGAAAGCGCTTCCAGAGGGGAGTCTAATGAGGGCAAACATTTGATGGTAGCAGCTTCCCTGCGGGAGATACTCTCTTTGCCAAAATCGCATTATTATGCAAAAGTAAGTTACAATTCAGTACCCTATCCTAAAGCTTGCTGTTAGGAGGGAATCTGCAGCTTGCAGTGAAAGCGCTTCCAGGGGGGAGTCTAATGAGGGCAAACATTTGATGGTAGCAGCTTCCCTGCGGGAGGTACTCTCTTTGCCAAAATCGCCTTATTAGCCGCAGTTAAATTACAATTCAGTACCCTATCCTAAAGCTTGCTGTTAGGAGGGAATCTGCAGCTTGCAGTGAAAGCGCTTCCAGAGGGGAGTCTAATGAGGGCAAAGATTTGATGGTAGCAGCTTCCCTGCGGGAGATACTCTCTTTGCCAAAATCGCATTATTAGGCAAAAGTAAGTTACAATTCAGTACCCTATCCTAAAGCTTGCTGTTAGGAGGGAATCTTCAGCTTGCAGTGAAAGCGCTTCCAGAGGGGAGTCTAATGAGGGCAAACATTTGATGGTAGCAGCTTCCCTGCGGGAGATACTCTCTTTGCCAAAATCACATTATTAGGCGAAAGTAAGTTACAATTCAGTACCCTATCCTAAAGCTTGCTGTTAGGAGGGAATCTGCAGCTTGCAGTGAAAGCGCTTCCAGAGGGGAGTCTAATGAGGGCAAACATTTGATGGTAGCAGCTTCCCTGCGGGAGATACTCTCTTTGCCAAAATCGCCTTATTAGCAGCAGTTAAGTTACAATTCAGTACCCTATCCTAAAGCTTGCTGTTAGGAGGGAATCTGCAGCTTGCAGTGAAAGCGCTTCCAGAGGGGAGTCTAATGAGGGCAAACATTTGATGGTAGCACCTTCCCTGCGGGAGATACTCTCTTTCCCAAAATCGCATTATTAGGCGAAAGTAAGTTACAATTCAGTACCCTATCCTAAAGCTTGCTGTTAGGAGGGAATCTGCAGCTTGCAGTGAAAGCGCTTCCAGAGGGGAGTCTAATGAGGGCAAACATTTGATGGTAGCAGCTTCCCTGCGGAAGATAGTCTCTTTGCCAAAATCGCATTATTAGGCGAAAGTAAGTTACAATTCAGTACCCTATCCTAAAGCTTGCTGTTAGGAGGGAATCTGCAGCTTGCAGTGAAAACGCTTCCAGGGGGGAGTCTAATGAGGGCAAACATTTGATGGTAGCAGCTTCCCTGTGGGAGATACTCTCTTTGCCAAAATCGCCTTATTAGCCGCAGTTAAGTTACAATTCAGTACCCTATCCTAAAGCTTGCTGTTAGGAGGGAATCTGCAGCTTGCAGTGAAAGCGCTTCCAGAGGGGAGTCTAATGAGGGCAAACATTTGATGGTAGCAGCTTCCCTGCGGGAGATAGTCTCTTTGCCAAAATCGCCTTATTAGACGCAGTTAAGTTACAATTCAGTACCCTATCCTAAAGCTTGCTGTTAGGTGGGAATCTGCAGCTTGCAGTGAAAGCGCTTCCAGAGGGGATTCTAATGAGGGCAAACATTAGATGGTAGCAGCTTCCCTGCGGGAGATACTCTCTTTGCCAAAATCGCATTATTAGGCGAAAGTAAGTTACAATTCAGTACCCTATCCTAAAGCTTGCTGTTAGGTGGGAATCTGCCGCTTGCAGTGAAAGCGCTTCCAGAGGGGAGTCTAATGAGGGCAAACATTTGATGGTAGCAGCTTCCCTGCGGGAGATATTCTCTTTGCCAAAATCGCCTTATTAGACGCAGTTAAGTTACAATTCAGTACACTGTCCTACAGCTTACTGTTAGGAGGGAATCTGCCGATTGCAGTGAAAGCGCTTCCAGAGGGGAGTCTAATGAGGGCAAACATTTGATGGTAGCAGCTTCCCTGCGGGAGATACTCTCTTTGCCAGAATCGCATTAATAGGCGAAAGTAAGTTACAATTCAGTACCCTATCCTAAAGCTTGCTGTTAGGAGGGAATCTGCAGCTTGCAGTGAAAGCGCTTCCAGGGGGGAGTCTAATGAGGGCAATCATTTGATGGTAGCAGCTTCCCTGCAGGAGATACTCTCTTTGCCAAAATCGCCTTATTATCCGCAGTTAAGTTACAATTCAGTACCCTATCCTAAAGCTTGCTGTTAGGAGGGAATCTGCAGCTTGCAGTGAAAGCGCTTCCAGAGGGGAGTCTAATGAGGGCAAACATTTGATGGTAGCAGCTTTCCTGCGGGAGATAGTCTCTTTGCCAAAATCGCCTTATTAGCCGCAGTTAAGTTACAATTCAGTACCCTATCCTAAAGCTTGCTGTTAGGTGGGAATCTGCCGCTTGCAGTGAAAGCGCTTCCAGAGGGGAGTCTAATGAGGGCAAACATTAGATGGTAGCAGCTTCCCTGCGGGAGATACTCTCTTTCCCAAAAACGCAGTAATAGGCGAAAGTAAGTTACAATTCAGTACCCTATCCTAAAGCTTGCTGTTAGGAGGGAATCTGCAGCTTGCAGTGAAAGCGCTTCCAGAGGGGAGTCTAATGAGGGCAAACATTTGATGGTAGCAGCTTCCCTGCGGGAGATACTCTCTTTGCCAAAATCGCCTTATTCGCCGCAGTTAAGTTACAATTCAGTACCCTATCCTAAAGCTTGCTGTTAGGAGGGAATCTGCAGCTTGCAGTGAAAGCGCTTCCAGAGGGGAGTCTAATGAGGGCAAACATTTGATGGTAGCAGCTTCCCTGCGGGAGATACTCTCTTTGCCAAAATCGCCTTATTAGCCGCAGTTAAATTACAATTCAGTACCCTATCCTAAAGCTTGCTGTTAGGAGGGAATCTGCAGCTTGCAGTGAAAGCGCTTCCAGAGGGGAGTCTAATGAGGGCAAACATTTGATGGTAGCAGCTTCCCTGCGGGAGATACTCTCTTTGCCAAAATCGCCTTATTCGCCGCAGTTAAGTTACAATTCAGTACCCAATCCTAAAGCTTGCTGTTAGGAGGGAATCTGCAGCTTGCAGTGAAAGCGCTTCCAGAGGGGAGTCTAATGAGGGCAAACATTTGATGGTAGCAGCTTCCCTGCGGGAGATACTCTCTTTGCCAAAATCGCCTTATTAGACGCAGTTAAGTTACAATTCAGTACCCTATCCTAAAGCTTGCTGTTAGGAGGGAATCTGCAGCTTGCAGTGAAAGCGCTTCCAGAGGGGATTCTAATGAGGGCAAACATTAGATGGTAGCAGCTTCCCTGCGGGAGATACTCTCTTTGCCAAAATCGCATTATTAGGCGAAAGTAAGTTACAATTCAGTACCCTATCCTAAAGCTTGCTGTTAGGAGGGAATCTGCAGCTTGCAGTGAAAGCGCTTCCAGAGGGGAGTCTAATGAGGGCAAACATTTGATGGTAGCAGCTTCCCTGCGGGAGATATTCTCTTTGCCAAAATCGCCTTATTAGCCGCAGTTAAGTTACAATTCAGTACACTGTCCTACAGCTTACTGTTAGGAGGGAATCTGCCGATTGCAGTGAAAGCGCTTCCAGAGGGGAGTCTAATGAGGGCAAACATTAGATGGTAGCAGCTTCCCTGCGGGAGATACTCTCTTTCCCAAAAACGCAGTAATAGGCGAAAGTAAGTTACAATTCAGTACCCTATCCTAAAGCTTGCTGTTAGGAGGGAATCTGCAGCTTGCAGTGAAAGCGCTTCCAGAGGGGAGTCTAATGAGGGCAAACATTTGATGGTAGCAGCTTCCCTGCGGGAGATACTCTCTTTGCCAAAATCGCCTTATTCGCCGCAGTTAAGTTACAATTCAGTACCCTATCCTAAAGCTTGCTGTTAGGAGGGAATCTGCAGCTTGCAGTGAAAGCGCTTCCAGAGGGGAGTCTAATGAGGGCAAACATTTGATGGTAGCAGCTTCCCTGCGGGAGATACTCTCTTTGCCAATATCGCCTTATTAGCCGCAGTTAAATTACAATTCAGTACCCTATCCTAAAGCTTGCTGTTAGGAGGGAATCTGCAGCTTGCAGTGAAAGCGCTTCCAGAGGGGAGTCTAATGAGGGCAAACATTTGATGGTAGCAGCTTCCCTGCGGGAGATACTCTCTTTGCCAAAATCGCATTATTAGGCGAAAGTAAGTTACAATTCAGTACCCTATCCTAAAGCTTGCTGTTAGGAGGGAATCTGCAGCTTGCAGTGAAAGCGCTTCCAGAGGGGAGTCTAATGAGGGCAAACATTTGATGGTAGCAGCTTCCCTGCGGGAGATACTCTCTTTGCCAAAATCACATTATTAGGCGAATGTAAGCTACAATTCAGTACCCTATCCTAAAGCTTGCTGTTAGGAGGGAATCTGCAGCTTGCAGTGAAAGCGCTTCCAGAGGGGAGTCTAATGAGGGCAAACATTTGATGGTAGCAGCTTCCCTGCGGGAGATACTCTCTTTGCCAAAATCGCATTATTAGGCGAAAGTAAGTTACAATTCAGTACCCTATCCTAAAGCTTGCTGTTAGGAGGGAATATGCTGCTTGCAGTGAAAGAGCTTCCAGAGGGGAGTCTAATGAGGGCAAACATTTGATGGTAGCAGCTTCCCTGCGGGAGATACTCTCTTTGCCAAAATCGCATTATTAGGCGAAAGTAAGTTACAATTCAGTACCCTATCCTAAAGCTTGCTGTTAGGAGGGAATCTGCAGCTTGCAGTGAAAGCGCTTCCAGAGGGGAGTCTATCGAGGGCAAACAGTTGATGGTAGAACCTTTCCTGCGGGAGATACTCTCTTTGCCAAAATCGCATTATTAGGCGAAAGTAAGTTACAATTCAGTACGCTATCCTAAAGCTTGCTGTTAGGAGGGAATCTGCAGCTTGCAGTGAAAGCGCTTCCAGAGGGGAGTCTAACGAGGGCAAACATTTGATGGTAGCAGCTTCCCTGCGGGAGATACTCTCTTTGCCAAAATCGCATTATTCCCCGAAGTTAAGATACAATTCAGTACCCTATGCTAAAGCTTGCTGTTAGGAGGGAATCTGCAGCTTGCAGTGAAAGCGCTTCCAGAGGGGAGTCTAATGAGGGCAAACATTTGATGGTAGCAGCTTCCCTGCGCGAGATATTCTCTTTGCCAAAATCACCTTATTAGACGCAGTTAAGTTACAATTCAGTACCCTATCCTAAAGCTTGCTGTTAGGTGGGAATCTGCCGCTTGCAGTGAAAGCGCTTCCAGAGGGGAGTCTAATGAGGGCAAACATTTGATGGTAGCACCTTCCCTGCGGGAGATACTCTCTTTGCCAAAATCGCATTATTAGGCGAAAGTAAGTTACAATTCAGTACCCTATCCTAAAGCTTGCTGTTAGGAGGGAATCTGCAGCTTGCAGTGAAAGCGCTTCCAGAGGGGAGTCTAATGAGGGCAAACATTTGATGGTAGCAGCTTCCCTGCGGGAGATACTCTCTTTGCCAAAATCGCCTTATTAGCCGCAGTTAAGTTACAATTCAGTACCCTATCCTAAAGCTTGCTGTTAGGAGGGAATCTGCAGCTTGCAGTGAAAGCGCTTCCAGAGGGGAGTCTAATGAGGGCAAACATTTGATGGTAGCAGCTTCCCTGCGGGAGATACTCTCTTTGCCAAAATCGCATTATTAGGCGAAAGTAAGATACAATTCAGTACCCTATCCTAAAGCTTGCTGTTAGGAGGGAATCTGCAGCTTGCAGTGAAAGCGCTTCCAGAGGGGAGTCTAATGAGGGCAAACATTTGATGGTAGCACCTTCCCTGCGGGAGATACTCTCTTTCCCAAAATCGCCTTATTAGCTGCAGTTAAGTTACAATTCAGTACCCTATCCTAAAGGTTGCTGTTAGGAGGGAATCTGCAGCTTGCAGTGAAAGCGCTTCCAGAGGGGAGTCTAACGAGGGCAAACATCTGATGGTAGCAGCTTCCCTGCGGGAGATACTCTCTTTGCCAAAATCGCATTATTAGGCGAAAGTAAGATACAATTCAGCACCCTATCCTAAAGCTTGCTGTTAGGAGGGAATCTGCAGCTTGCAGTGAAAGCGCTTCCAGAGGGGAGTCTAATGAGGGCAAATATTTGATGGTAGCAGCTTCCCTGCGGGACACATTCTCTTTGCCAAAATCGCCTTATTAGCCGAAGTTAAGATACAATTCAGTACCCTATCCTAAAGCTTGCTGTTAGGAGGGAATCTGCAGCTTGCAGTGAAAGCGCTTCCAGAGGGGAGTCTAATGAGGGCAAACATTTGATGGTAGCAGCTTCCCTGCGGGAGATACTCTCTTTGCCAAAATCGCTTTATTAGGCGAAAGTAAGTTACAATTCAGTACCCTATCCTAAAGCTTGCTGTTAGGAGGGAATCTGCAGCTTGCAGTGAAAGCGCTTCCAGAGGGGAGTCTAATGAGGGCAAACATTTGATGGTAGCAGCTTCCCTGCGGGAGATACTCTCTTTGCCAAAATCGCATTATTAGGCGAAAGTAAGTTACAATTCAGTACCCTATCCTAAAGCTTGCTGTTAGGAGGGAATCTGCAGCTTGCAGTGAAAGCGCTTCCAGAGGGGAGTCTAATGAGGGCAAACATTTGATGGTAGCAGCTTCCCTGCGGGAGATACTCTCTTTGCCAAAATCGCCTTATTAGCTGCAGTTAAGTTACAGTTCAGTACACTATCCTAAAGATTGCTGTCAGGAGGGAATCTGCAGCTTGCAGTGAAAGCGCTTCCAGAGGGGAGTCTAATGAGGGCAAACATTTGATGGTAGCAGCTTCCCTGCGGGAGATATTCTCTTTGACAAAATCGCATTATCAGGCGAAAGTAAGATACAATTCAGTACCCTATCCTAAAGCTTGCTGTTAGGAGGGAATCTGCAGCTTGCAGTGAAAGCGCTTCCAGAGGGGAGTCTAATGATGGCAAACATTTGATGGTAGCAGCTTCCCTGCGGGAGATACTCTCTTTGCCAAAATCGCATTATTAGGCGAAAGTAAGTTACAATTCAGTACCCTATCCTAAAGCTTGCTGTTAGGAAGAAATCTGCAGCTTGCAGTGAAAGCACTTCCAGAGGGGAGTCTAATGAGGGCAAACATTTGATGGTAGCAGCTTCCCTGCTGGAGATAGTCTCTTTGCCAAAATCGCCTTATTAGCAGCAGTTAAGTTACAATTCAGTACCCTATCCTAAAGCTTGCTGTTAGGAGGGAATCTGCAGCTTGCAGTGAAAGCGCTTCCAGAGGGGAGTCTAATGAGGGCAAACATTTGATGGTAGCAGCTTCCCTGCGGGAGATACTCTCTTTGCCAAAATCGCATTATTAGGCGAAAGTAAGTTACAATTCAGTACCCTATCCTAAAGCTTGCTGTTAGGAGGGAATCTGCAGCTTGCAGTGAAAGCGCTTCCAGAGGGGAGTCTAATGAGGGCAAATATTTGATGGTAGCAGCTTCCCTGCGGGAGATATTCTCTTTGCCAAAATCGCCTTATTAGCCGCAGTTAAGTTACAATTCAATACCCTATCCTAAAGCTTGCTGTTTGGAGGGAATCTGCAGCTTGCAGTGAAAGCGCTTCCAGAGGGGAGGCTAATGAGGGCAAACATTTGATGGTAGCAGCTTCCCTGCGGGAGATACTCTCTTTGCCAAAATCGCATTATTAGGCGAAAGTAAGTTACAATTCAGTACCCTATCCTAAAGCTTGCTGTTAGGAGGGAATCTGCAGCTTGCAGTGAAAGCGCTTCCAGAGGGGAGTCTAATGAGTGCAAACATTTCATGGTAGCAGCTTACCTGCGGGCGATAGTCTCTTTGCCAAAATCGCATTATTAGGCGAAAGTAAGTTACAATTCAGTACCCTATCCTAAAGCTTGCTGTTAGGAGGGAATCTGCAGCTTGCAGTGAAAGCTCTTCCAGAGGGGAGTCTAATGAGGGCAAACATTTGATGGTAGCAGCTTCCCTGCGGGAGATACTCTCTTTGCCAAAATCGCCTTATTAGCCGCAGTTAAATTACAATTCAGTACCCTATCCTAAAGCTTGCTGTTAGGAGGGAATCTGCAGCTTGCAGTGAAAGCGCTTCCAGAGGGGAGTCTAATGAGCGCAAACATTTGATGGTAGCAGCTTCCCTGCGGGAGATACTCTCTTTGCCAAAATCGCCTTATGAGCCGCAGTTAACTTACAATTCAGTACCCTATCCTAAAGCTTGCTGTTAGGAGGGAATCTGCAGCTTGCAGTGAAAGCGCTTCCAGAGGGGAGTCTAATGAGGGCAAACATTTGATGGTAGCACCTTCCCTGCGGGAGATACTCTCTTTCCCAAAATCGCATTATTAGGCGAAAGTAATTACAATTCAGTACCCTATCCTAAAGCTTGCTGTTAGGAAGAAATCTGCAGCTTGCAGTGAAAGCACTTCCAGAGGGGAGTCTGATGAGGGCAAACATTTGATGGAAGCAGCTTCCCTGCGGGAGATAGTCTCTTTGCCAAAATCGCATTATTAGGCGAAAGTAAGTTACAATTCAGCACAGTATCCTAAAGCTTGCTGTTAGGAGGGAATCTGCAGCTTGCAGTGAAAGCGCTTCCAGAGGGGAGTCTAATGAGGGCAAATATTTGATGGTAGCAGTTTCCCTGCGGGACACATTCTCTTTGCCAAAATCGCCTTATTAGCTGCAGTTAAGTTACAATTCAATACCCTATCCTAAAGCTTGCTGTTAGGAGGGAATCTGCAGCTTGCAGTGAAAGCGCTTCCAGAGGGGAGGCTAATGAGGGCAAACATTTGATGGTAGCAGCTTCCCTGCGGGAGATAGTCTCTTTGCCAAAATCGCATTATTACGCGAAAGTAAGTTACAATTCAGTACCCTATCCTAAAGCTTGCTGTTAGGAGGGAATCTGCAGCTTGCAGTGAAAGCGATTCCAGAGGGGAGTCTAATGAGGGCAAACATTTGATGGTAGCAGCTTCCCTGCGGGAGATATTCTCTTTGACAAAATCGCCTTATTAGACGCAGTTAAGTTACAATTCAGTACCCTATCCTAAAGCTTGCTGTTAGGAGGGAATCTGCAGCTTGCAGTGAAAGCGCTTCCAGAGGGGAGTCTAATGAGGGCAAACATTAGATGGTAGCAGCTTCCCTGAGGGAGATACTCTCTTTCCCAAAAACGCATTAATAGGCGAAAGTAAGTTACAATTCAGTACCCTATCCTAAAGCTTGCTGTTAGGAGGGAATCTGCCACTTGCAGTGAAAGCACTTCCAGAGGGGAGTCTAACGAGGGCAAACATTTGATGGTAGCAGCTTCCCTGCGGGAGATGGTCTCTTTGCCAAAATCGCATTATTAGGTGAAAGTAAGTTACAATTCAGTACCCTTTCCTAAAGCTTGCTGTTAGGAGGGAATCTGCAGCTTGCAGTGAAAGCGCTTCCAGAGGGGAGTCTAATGAGGGCAAACATTTGATGGTAGCAGCTTCCCTGCGGGAGATAGTCTCTTTGCCAAAATCGCATTATTAGGCGAAAGTAGGTTACAATTCAGTACACTATCCTAAAGCTTGCTGTTAGGAGGGAATCTGCAGCTTGCAGTGAAAGCGCTTCCAGAGGGGAGTCTAATGAGGGCAAACATTTGATGGTAGCAGCTTCCCTGCGGGAGATACTCTCTTTGCCAAAATCGCCTTATTAGCCGCAGTTAAATTACAATTCAGTATCCTATCCTAAAGCTTGCTCTTAGGAGGGAATCTGCAGCTTGCAGTGAAAGCGCTTCCAGAGGGGAGTCTAATGAGGGCAAACATTTGATGGTAGCAGCTTCCCTGCGGGAGATACTCTCTTTGCCAAAATCGCATTATTAGGCGAAAGTAAGTTATAATTCAGTACACTATCCTAAAACTTGCTGTTAGGAGGGAATCTGCAGCTTGCAGTGAAAGCGCTTCCAGAGGGGAGTCTAATGAGTGCAAACATTTCATGGTAGCAGCTTCCCTGCGGGAGATAGTCTCTTTGCCAAAATCGCATTATTAGGCGAAAGTAAGTTACAATTCAGTACCCTATCCTAAAGCTTGCTGTTAGGAGGGAATCTGCAGCTTGCAGTGAAAGCGCTTCCAGAGGGGAGTCTAACGAGGGCAAACATTTGATGGTAGCAGCTTCCCTGCGGGAGATACTCTCTTTGCCAAAATCGCATTATTAGGCGAAAGTAAGTTACAATTCAGTACCCTATCCTAAAGCTTGCTGTTAGGAGGGAATCTGCAGCTTGCAGTGAAAGCGCTTCCAGAGGGGAGTCTAATGAGGGCAAATATTTGATGGTAGAAGCTTCCCTGCGGGAGATATTTTCTTTGCCATAATCGCCTTATTAGCCGCAGTTAAGTTACAATTCAGTACCCTATCCTAAAGCTTGCTGTTAGGTGGGAATCTGCCGCTTCCAGTGAAAGCGCTTCCAGAGGGGAGTCTAATGAGGGCAAACATTTTATGGTAGCAGCTTCCCTGCGGGAGATATTCTCTTTGCCAAAATCTCCTTATTAGACGCAGTTAAGATACAATTCAGTACCCTGTCCTACAGCTCGCTGTTAGGTGGGAATCTGCCACTTGCAGTGAAAGCGCTTCCAGAGGGGAGTCTAATGAGGGCAAACATTTGATGGTAGCAGCTTCCCTGCGGGAGATATTCTCTTTGCCATAATCGCCTTATTAGCCGCAGTTAAGTTACAATTCAGTACACTATCCTAAATCTTGCTGTTAGGAGGGAATCTGCAGCTTGCAGTGAAAGCGCTTCCAGAGGGGAGTCTAATGAGGGCAAACATTTGATGGTAGCAGCTTCCCTGCGGGAGATATTCTCTTTGCCATAATCGCAATATTAGGCGAAAGTAAATTACAATTCAGGATCCTATCCTAAAGCTTGCTGTTAGGAGGGAATCTGCAGCTTGCAGTGAAAGCACTTCCACAGGGTAGTCTAATGAGGGCAAACATTTGATGGTAGCAGCTTCCCTGCGGGAGATACTCTCTTTGCCAAAATCGCATTATTAGGCGAAAGTAAGTTACAATTCAGTACCCTATCCTAAAGCTTGCTGTTAGGAGGGAATCTGCAGCTTGCAGTGAAAGCGCTTCCAGAGGGGAGTCTAATGAGGGCAAACATTTGATGGTAGCAGCTTCCCTGCGGGAGATATTCTCTTTGCCATAATCGCAATATTAGGCGAAAGTAAATTACAATTCAGGATCCTATCCTAAAGCTTGCTGTTAGGAGGGAATCTGCAGCTTGCAGTGAAAGCACTTCCACAGGGTAGTCTAATGAGGGCAAACATTTGATGGTAGCAGCTTCCCTGCGGGAGATACTCTCTTTGCCAAAATCGCGTTATTAGGCGAAAGTAAGTTACAATTCAGTACCCTATCCTAAAGCTTGCTGTTAGGAGGGAATCTGCAGGTTGAAGTGAATGCGCTTCCAGAGGGTAGTCTAACGAGGGCAAACATTTGATGGTAACAGCTTCCCTGCGAGTTATATTCTCTTTGCCAAAATCGCATTATTATGCGAAAGTAAGTTACAATTCAGTACCTTATCCTAAATCTTGCTGTTAGGAGGGAATCTGCAGCTTGCAGTGAAAGCGCTTCCAGAGGGGAGTCTAATGAGGGCAAACATTTGATGGTAGCAGCTTCCCTGCGGGAGATACTCTCTTTGCCAAAATCGCATTATTATGCGAAAGTAAGTTACAATTCAGTACCCTATCCTAAAGCTTGCTGTTAGGAGGGAATCTGCAGCTTGCAGTGAAAGCGCTTCCAGAGGGGAGTCTAATGAGGGCAAAGATTTGATGGTAGCAGCTTCCCTGTGGGAGATACTCTCTTTGCCAAAATCGCATTATTAGGCGAAAGTAAGTTATAATTCAGTACACTATCCTAAAGCTTGCTGTTAGGAGGGAATCTGCAGCTTGCAGTGAAAGCGCTTCCAGAGGGGAGTCTAATGAGGGCAAACATTTGATGGTAGCAGCTTCCCTGCGGGAGATACTCTCTTTGCCAAAATCGCCTTATTAGCCGCAGTTAAGTTACAATTCAATACCCTATCCTAAAGCTTGCTGTTAGGAGGGAATCTGCAGCTTGCAGTGAAAGCGCTTCCAGAGGGGAGTCTAATGAGGGCAAACATTCGATGGTAGAAGCTTCCCTGCGGGAGATACTCTCTTTGCCAAAATCGCATTATTAGGCGAAAGTAAGATACAATTCAGTACCCTATCCTAAAGCTTGCTGTTAGGAGGGAATCTGCAGCTTGCAGTGAAAGCGCTTCCAGAGGGGAGTCTAACGAGGGCAAACATTTGATGGTAGCAGCTTCCCTGCGGGAGATACTCTCTTTGCCAAAATCGCCTTATTCGTCGCAGTTAAGTTACAATTCAGTACACTATCCTAAAGCTTGCTGTTAGGAGGGAATCTGCAGCTTGCAGTGAAAGCGCTTCCAGAGGGGAGTCTAGTGAGGGCAAATATTTGATGGTAGCAGCTTCCCTGCGGGAGATACTCTCTTTGCCAAAATTGCATTATTAGGCGAAAGTAAGTTACAATTCAGTACCCTATCCTAAAGCTTGCTGTTAGGAGGGAATCTGCAGCTTGCAGTGAAAGCGCTTCCAGAGGGGAGTCTAATGAGGGCAAACATTTGATGGTAGCAGCTTCCCTGCGGGAGATACTCTCTTTGCCAAAATCGCATTATTAGGCGAAAGTAAGTTACAATTCAGGACCCTATCCTAAAGCTTGCTGTTAGGAGGGAATCTGCAGCTTGCAGTGAAAGCGCTTCCAGAGGGGAGTCTAATGAGGGCAAAGATTTGATGGTAGCAGCTTCCCTGCGGGATATAGTCTCTTTGCAAAAATCGCCTTATTAGCTGCAGTTAAGATACAATTCAGTACCCTATCCTAAAGATTGCTGTTAGGTGGGAATCTGCAGCTTGCAGTGAAAGCGCTTCCAGAGGGGAGTCTAACGAGGGCAAACATCTGATGGTAGCAGGTTCCCTGCGGGAGATAGTCTCTTTGCCAAAATCGCATTATTAGGCGAAAGTAAGTTACAATTCAGCACAGTATCCTAAAGCTTGCTGTTAGGAGGGAATCTGCAGCTTGCAGTGAAAGCGCTTCCAGAGGGGAGTCTAACGAGGGCAAACATCTGATGGTAGCAGGTTCCCTGCGGGAGATAGTCTCTTTGCCAAAATCGCATTATTAGGCGAAAGTAAGTTACAATTCAGCACAGTATCCTAAAGCTTGCTGTTAGGAGGGAATCTGCAGCTTGCAGTGAAAGCGCTTCCAGAGGGGAGTCTAATGAGGGCAAACATTTAATGGTAGCCGCATCCCTGCGGGAGATACTCTCTTGGCCAAAATCTCATTATTAATCGAAAGTAAGATTCAATTCAGTACCCTATCCTAAAGCTTGCTGTTAGGAGGGAATCTGCAGCTTGCAGTGAAAGCGCTTCCAGAGGGGAGTCTAATGAGGGCAAACATTTGATGGTAGCAGCTTCCCTGCGGGAGATACTCTCTTTGCCAAAATCGCATTATTCCCCGAAGTTAAGTTACAATTCAGTACCCTATCCTAAAGCTTGCTGTTAGGAGGGAATCTGCAGCTTGCAGTGAAAGCGCTTCCAGAGGAGAGTCTAATGAGGGCAAACATTTGATGGTAGCAGCTTCCCTGCGGGAGATAGTCTCTTTGCCAAAATCGCATTATTAGGCGAAAGTAAGTTACAATTCAGTACCCTATCCTAAAGCTTGCTGTTAGGAGGGAATCTGCAGCTTGCAGTGAAAGTGCTTCCAGAGGGGAGTCTAATGAGGGCAAACATTTGATGGTAGCAGCTTCCCTGCGGGAGATACTCTCTTTGCCAAAATTGCATTATTAGGCGAAAGTAAGTTACAATTCAGTACCCTATGCTAAAACTTGCTGTTAGGAGGGAATCTGCAGCTTGCAGTGAAAGCGCTTCCAGAGGGGAGTCTAATGAGGGCAAACATTTCATGGTAGCAGCTTCCCTGCGGGAGATAGTCTCTTTGCCAAAATCGCATTATTAGGCGAAAGTAAGTTACAATTCAGCACAGTATCCTAAAGCTTGCTGTTAGGAGGGAATCTGCAGCTTGCAGTGAAAGCGCTTCCAGAGGGGAGTCTAATGAGGGCAAACATTTAATGGTAGCCGCATCCCTGCGGGAGATACTCTCTTGGCCAAAATCTCATTATTAATCGAAAGTAAGATTCAATTCAGTACCCTATCCTAAAGCTTGCTGTTAGGAGGGAATCTGCAGCTTGCAGTGAAAGCGCTTCCAGAGGGGAGTCTAATGAGGGCAAACATTTGATGGTAGCAGCTTCCCTGCGGGAGATAGTCTCTTTGCCAAAATCGCATTATCAGGCGAAAGTAAGTTACAATTCAGTACCCTATCCTAAAGCTTGCTGTTAGGAGGGAATCTGCAGCTTGCAGTGAAAGCTCTTCCAGAGGGGAGTCTAATGAGGGCAAACATTTGATGGTAGCAGCTTCCCTGCGGGAGATACTCTCTTTGCCAAAATCGCCTTATTAGCCGCAGTTAAATTACAATTCAGTACCCTATCCTAAAGCTTGCTGTTAGGAGGGAATCTGCAGCTTGCAGTGAAAGTGCTTCCAGAGGGGAGTCTAATGAGGGCAAACATTTGATGGTAGCAGCTTCCCTGCGGGAGATACTCTCTTTGCCAAAATCGCATTATTAGGCGAAAGTAAGTACAATTCAGTACCCTATCCTAAAGCTTGCTGTTAGGAAGAAATCTGCAGCTTGCAGTGAAAGCACTTCCAGAGGGGAGTCTGATGAGGGCAAACATTTGATGGTAGCAGCTTCCCTGCGGGAGATAGTCTCTTTGCCAAAATCGCATTATTAGGCGAAAGTAAGTTACAATTCAGCACCCTATCCTAAAGCTTGCTGTTAGGAGGGAATCTGCAGCTTGCAGTGAAAGCGCTTCCAGAGGGGAGTCTAATGACGGCAAATATTTGATGGTAGCAGCTTCCCTGCGGGAGATATTCTCTTTGCCAAAATCGCCTTATTAGCCGCAGTTAAGTTACAATTCAATACCCTATCCTAAAGCTTGCTGTTAGGAGGGAATCTGCAGCTTGCAGTGAAAGCGCTTCCAGAGGGGAGGCTAATGAGGGCAAACATTTGATGGTAGCAGCTTCCCTGTGGGAGATAGTCTCTTTGCCAAAATCGCATTATCAGGCGAAAGTAAGTTACAATTCAGTACCCTATCCTAAAGCTTGCTGTTAGGAGGGAATCTGCAGCTTGCAGTGAAAGCGCTTCCAGAGGGGAGTCTAATGAGGGCAAACATTTGATGGTAGCAGCTTCCCTGCGGGAGATAGTCTCTTTGCCAAAATCGCTTTATTAGGCTAAAGTAAGATACAATTCAGTACCATATCCTAAAGCTTGCTGTTAAGAGGGAATCTGCAGCTTGCAGTGAAAGCGCTTCCAGAGGGGAGTCTAATGAGGGCAAACATTTGATGGTAGCAGCTTCCCTGCGGGAGATATTCTCTTTGACAAAATCGCCTTATTATACGCAGTTAAGATACAATTCAGTACACTGTCCTACAGCTTGCTGTTAGGTGGGAATCTGCCGCTTGCAGTGAAAGCGCTTCCAGAGGGGAGTCTAATGAGGGCAAACATTTGATGGTAGCAGCTTCCCTGCGGGAGATACTCTCTTTGCAAAAATCGCCTTATTAGCCGCAGTTAAGTTACAATTCAGTACCCTATCCTAAAGCTTGCTGTTAGGAGGGAATCTGCCACTTGCAGTGAAAGCACTTCCAGAGGGGAGTCTAACGAGGGCAAACATTTGATGGTAGCAGCTTCCCTGCGGGAGATGGTCTCTTTGCCAAAATCGCATTATTAGGCGAAAGTAAGTTACAATTCAGTACCCTATCCTAAAGCTTGCTGTTAGGAGGGAATCTGCAGCTTGCAGTGAAAGCGCTTCCAGAGGGGAGTCTAATGAGTGCAAACATTTCATGGTAGCAGCTTCCCTGCGGGAGATAGTCTCTTTGCCAAAATCGCATTATTAGGCGAAAGTAAGTTACAATTCAGT
Organism: Phaenicophaeus curvirostris; assembly: GCF_032191515.1. Lineage (NCBI taxonomy): Eukaryota > Metazoa > Chordata > Aves > Cuculiformes > Cuculidae > Phaenicophaeus > Phaenicophaeus curvirostris. The sequence continues at coordinate 38,713 of NW_027206952.1, read as the reverse complement.
ACCCTATCCTAAAGCTTGCTGTTAGGAGGGAATCTGCAGCTTGCAGTGAAAGCTCTTCCAGAGGGGAGTCTAATGAGGGCAAACATTTGATGGTAGCAGCTTCCCTGCGGGAGATACTCTCTTTGCCAAAATCGCATTATTAGCCGCAGTTAAATTACAATTCAGTACCCTATCCTAAAGCTTGCTGTTAGGAGGGAATCTGCAGCTTGCAGTGAAAGCGCTTCCAGAGGGGAGTCTAATGAGCGCAAACATTTGATGGTAGCAGCTTCCCTGCGGGAGATACTCTCTTTGCCAAAATCGCCTTATGAGCCGCAGTTAACTTACAATTCAGTACCCTATCCTAAAGCTTGCTGTTAGGAGGGAATCTGCAGCTTGCAGTGAAAGCGCTTCCAGAGTGGAGTCTAATGAGGGCAAACATTTGATGGTAGCACCTTCCCTGCGGGAGATACTCTCTTTCCCAAAATCGCATTATTAGGCGAAAGCAAGTTACAATTCAGTACCCTATCCTAAAGCTTGCTGTTAGGAGGGAATCTGCAGCTTGCAGTGAAAGCGCTTCCAGAGGGGAGTCTAATGAGGGCAAACATTTGATGGTAGCAGCTTCCCTGTGGGAGATAGTCTCTTTGCAAAAATCGCATTATTAGGCGAAAGTAAGTTACAATTCAGTACCCTATCCTAAAGCTTGCTGTTAGGAGGGAATCTGCAGCTTGCAGTGAAAGCTCTTCAAGAGGGGAATCTAATGAGGGCAAACATTTGATGGTAGCAGCTTCCCTGCGGGAGATACTCTCTTTGCCAAAATCGCATTATTAGGCGAAAGCAAGTTACAATTCAGTACCCTATCCTAAAGCTTGCTGTTAGGAGGGAATCTGCAGCTTACAGTGAAAGCGCTTCCAGAGGGGAGTCTAATGAGTGCAAACATTTCATGGTAGCAGCTTCCCTGCGGGAGATAGTCTCTTTGCCAAAATCGCATTATTAGGCGAAAGTAAGTTACAATTCAGTACCCTATCCTAAAGCTTGCTGTTAGGAGGGAATCTGCAGCTTGCAGTGAAAGCTCTTCCAGAGGGGAGTCTAATGAGGGCAAACATTTGATGGTAGCAGCTTCCCTGCGGGAGATACTCTCTTTGCCAAAATCGCCTTATTAGCCGCAGTTAAATTACAATTCAGTACCCTATCCTAAAGCTTGCTGTTAGGAGGGAATCTGCAGCTTGCAGTGAAAGCGCTTCCAGAGGGGAGTCTAATGAGCGCAAACATTTGATGGTAGCAGCTTCCCTGCGGGAGATACTCTCTTTGCCAAAATCGCCTTATGAGCCGCAGTTAACTTACAATTCAGTACCCTATCCTAAAGCTTGCTGTTAGGAGGGAATCTGCAGCTTGCAGTGAAAGCGCTTCCAGAGGGGAGTCTAATGAGGGCAAACATTTGATGGTAGCACCTTCCCTGCGGGAGATATTCTCTTTCCCAAAATCGCATTATTAGGCGAAAGTAAGTACAATTCAGTACCCTATCCTAAAGCTTGCTGTTAGGAAGAAATCTGCAGCTTGCAGTGAAAGCACTTCCAGAGGGGAGTCTGATGAGGGCAAACATTTGATGGTAGCAGCTTCCCTGCGGGAGATAGTCTCTTTGCCAAAATCGCATTATTAGGCGAAAGTAAGTTACAATTCAGCACAGTATCCTAAAGCTTGCTGTTAGGAGGGAATCTGCAGCTTGCAGTGAAAGCGCTTCCAGAGGGGAGTCTAATGAGGGCAAATATTTGATGGTAGCAGCTTCCCTGCGGGACACATTCTCGTTGCCAAAATCGCCTTATTAGCTGCAGTTAAGTTACAATTCAATACCCTATCCTAAAGCTTGCTGTTAGGAGGGAATCTGCAGCTTGCAGTGAAAGCGCTTCCAGAGGGGAGGCTAATGAGGGCAAACATTTGATGGTAGCAGCTTCCCTGCGGGAGATAGTCTCTTTGCCAAAATCGCATTATCAGGCGAAAGTAAGTTACAATTCAGTACCCTATCCTAAAGCTTGCTGTTAGGAGGGAATCTGCAGCTTGCAGTGAAAGCGCTTCCAGAGGGGAGTCTAATGAGGGCAAACATTTGATGGTAGCAGCTTCCCTGCGGGAGATATTCTCTTTGACAAAATCGCCTTATTAGCCGCAGATAAGTTACAATTCAGTACCCTATCCTAAAGCTTGCTGTTAGGAGGGAATCTGCAGCTTGCAGTGAAAGCGCTTCCAGAGGGGAGTCTAATGAGGGCAAACATTAGATGGTAGCAGCTTCCCTGCGGGAGATACTCTCTTTGCCAAAATCGCCTTATTAGCCGCAGTTAAGTTACAATTCAGTACCCTATCCTAAAGCTTGCTGTTAGGAGGGAATCTGCCACTTGCAGTGAAAGCACTTCCAGAGGGGAGTCTAAAGAGGGCAAACATTTGATGGTAGCAGCTTCCCTGCGGGAGATGGTCTCTTTGCCAAAATCGCATTATTAGGTGAAAGTAAGTTACAATTCAGTACCCTTTCCTAAAGCTTGCTATTAGGAGGGAATCTGCAGCTTGCAGTGAAAGCGCTTCCAGAGGGGAGTCTAATGAGGGCAAACATTTGATGGTAGCAGCTTCCCTGCGGGAGATAGTCTCTTTGCCAAAATCGCATTATTAGGCGAAAGTAGGTTACAATTCAGTACACTATCCTAAAGCTTGCTGTTAGGAGGGAATCTGCAGCTTGCAGTGAAAGCGCTTCCAGAGGGGAGTCTAATGAGGGCAAACATTTGATGGTAGCAGCTTCCCTGCGGGAGATACTCTCTTTGCCAAAATCGCCTTATTAGCCGCAGTTAAATTACAATTCAGTATCCTATCCTAAAGCTTGCTCTTAGGAGGGAATCTGCAGCTTGCAGTGAAAGCGCTTCCAGAGGGGAGTCTAATGAGGGCAAACATTTGATGGTAGCAGCTTCCCTGCGGGAGATACTCTCTTTGCCAAAATCGCCTTATGAGCCGCAGTTAACTTACAATTCAGTACCCTATCCTAAAGCTTGCTGTTAGGAGGGAATCTGCAGCTTGCAGTGAAAGCGCTTCCAGAGGGGAGTCTAATGAGGGCAAACATTTGATGGTAGCACCTTCCCTGCGGGAGATACTCTCTTTCCCAAAATCGCATTATTAGGCGAAAGTAAGTTACAATTCAGTACCCTATCCTAAAGCTTGCTGTTAGGAGGGAATCTGCAGCTTGCAGTGAAAGCGCTTCCAGAGGGGAGTCTAATGAGGGCAAATATTTGATGGTAGCAGCTTCCCTGCGGGACACATTCTCTTTGCCAAAATCGCCTTATTAGCCGCAGTTAAGTTACAATTCAATACCCTATCCTAAAGCTTGCTGTTAGGAGGGAATCTGCAGCTTGCAGTGAAAGCGCTTCCAGAGGGGAGTCTAATGAGGGCAAATATTTGATGGTAGCAGCTTCCCTGCGGGAGATACTCTCTTTGCCAATATCGCATTATTAGGCGAAAGTAAGTTACAATTCAGTACCCTATCCTAAAGCTTGCTGTTAGGAGGGAATCTGCAGCTTGCAGTGAAAGCGCTTCCAGAGGGGAGTCTAATGAGGGCAAACATTTGATGGTAGCAGCTTCCCTGCGGGAGATACTCTCATTGCCAAAATCGCATTATTAGGCGAAAGTAAGTTACAATTTAGTACCCTATCCTAAAACTTGCTGTTAGGAGGGAATCTGCAGCTTGCAGTGAAAGCGCTTCCAGAGGGGTGTCTAATGAGGGCAAACATTTGATGGTAGCAGCTTCCCTGTGGGAGATACTCTCTTTGCAAAAATCGCATTATTACGCGAAAGTAAGTTACAATTCAGTACCTTATCCTAAATCTTGCTGTTAGGAGGGAATCTGCAGCTTGCAGTGAAAGCGCTTCCAGAGGGGAGTCTAATGAGGGCAAACATTTGATGGTAGCAGCTTCGCTGCGGGAGATACTCTCTTTGCCAAAATCGCATTATTAGGCGAAAGCAAGTTACAATTCAGTACCCTATCCTAAAGCTTGCTGTTAGGAGGGAATCTACAGCTTGCAGTGAAAGCGCTTCCAGAGGGGAGTCTAATGAGGGCAAACATTTGATGGTAGCAGCTTCGCTGCGGGAGATACTCTCTTTGCCAAAATTGCATTATTAGGCGAAAGTAAGTTACAATTCAGTACCCTATCCTAAAGCTTGCTGTTAGGAGGGAATCTGCAGCTTGCAGTGAAAGCTCTTCCAGAGGGGAGTCTAATGAGGGCAAACATTTGATGGTAGCAGCTTCCCTGCGGGAGATACTCTCTTTGCCAAAATCGCATTATTAGGCGAAAGTAAGTTACAATTCAGCACCCTATCCTAAAGCTTGCTGGTAGGTGGGAATCTGCCGCTTGCAGTGAAAGCGCTTCCAGAGGGGAGTCTAATGAGGGCAAACATTAGATGGTAGCAGCTTCCCTGCGGGAGATACTCTCTTTCCCAAAAACGCAGTAATAGGCGAAAGTAAGTTACAATTCAGTACCCTATCCTAAAGCTTGCTGTTAGGAGGGAATCTGCAGCTTGCAGTGAAAGCTCTTCCAGAGGGGAGTCTAATGAGGGCAAACATTTGATGGTAGCAGCTTCCCTGCGGGAGATACTCTCTTTGCCAAAATCGCCTTATTAGCCGCAGTTAAATTACAATTCAGTACCCTATCCTAAAGCTTGCTGTTAGGAGGGAATCTGCAGCTTGCAGTGAAAGCGCTTCCAGAGGGGAGTCTAATGAGCGCAAACATTTGATGGTAGCAGCTTCCCTGCGGGAGATACTCTCTTTGCCAAAATCGCCTTATGAGCCGCAGTTAACTTACAATTCAGTACCCTATCCTAAAGCTTGCTGTTAGGAGGGAATCTGCAGCTTGCAGTGAAAGCGCTTCCAGAGGGGAGTCTAATGAGGGCAAACATTTGATGGTAGCAGCTTCCCTGCGGGAGATATTCTCTTTGACAAAATCGCCTTATTAGCCGCAGTTAAGTTACAATTCAGTACCCTATCCTAAAGCTTGCTGTTAGGAGGGAATCTGCAGCTTGCAGTGAAAGCGCTTCCAGAGGGGAGTCTAATGAGGGCAAACATTAGATGGTAGCAGCTTCCCTGCGGGAGATATTCTCTTTGCCAAAATCGCCTTATTAGCCGCAGTTAAGTTACAATTCAGTACCCTATCCTAAAGCTTGCTGTTAGGAGGGAATCTGCCACTTGCAGTGAAAGCACTTCCAGAGGGAACTCTAACGAGGGCAAACATTTGATGGTAGCAGCTTCCCTGCGGGAGATAGTCTCTTTGCCATAATCGCATTATTAGGCGAAAGTAGGTTACAATTCAGTACACTATCCTAAAGCTTGCTGTTAGGAGGGAATCTGCAGCTTGCAGTGAAAGCTCTTCCAGAGGGGAGTCTAATGAGGGCAAACATTTGATGGTAGCAGCTTCCCTGCGGGAGATACTCTCTTTGCCAAAATCGCCTTATTAGCCGCAGTTAAATTACAATTCAGTACCCTATCCTAAAGCTTGCTGTTAGGAGGGAATCTGCAGCTTGCAGTGAAAGCGCTTCCAGAGGGGAGTCTAATGAGCGCAAACATTTGATGGTAGCAGCTTCCCTGCGGGAGATACTCTCTTTGCCAAAATCGCCTTATGAGCCGCAGTTAACTTACAATTCAGTACCCTATCCTAAAGCTTGCTGTTAGGAGGGAATCTGCAGCTTGCAGTGAAAGCGCTTCCAGAGGGGAGTCTAATGAGGGCAAACATTTGATGGTAGCAGCTTCCCTGCGGGAGATATTCTCTTTGACAAAATCGCCTTATTAGCCGCAGTTAAGTTACAATTCAGTACCCTATCCTAAAGCTTGCTGTTAGGAGGGAATCTGCAGCTTGCAGTGAAAGCGCTTCCAGAGGGGAGTCTAATGAGGGCAAACATTAGATGGTAGCAGCTTCCCTGCGGGAGATATTCTCTTTGCCAAAATCGCCTTATTAGCCGCAGTTAAGTTACAATTCAGTACCCTATCCTAAAGCTTGCTGTTAGGAGGGAATCTGCCACTTGCAGTGAAAGCACTTCCAGAGGGAACTCTAACGAGGGCAAACATTTGATGGTAGCAGCTTCCCTGCGGGAGATAGTCTCTTTGCCATAATCGCATTATTAGGCGAAAGTAGGTTACAATTCAGTACACTATCCTAAAGCTTGCTGTTAGGAGGGAATCTGCAGCTTGCAGTGAAAGCGCTTCCAGAGGGGAGTCTAATGAGGGCAAACATTTGATGGTAGCAGCTTCCCTGCGGGAGATACTCTCTTTGCCAAAATCGCCTTATTAGCCGCAGTTAAATTACAATTCAGTATCCTATCCTAAAGCTTGCTCTTAGGAGGGAATCTGCAGCTTGCAGTGAAAGCGCTTCCAGAGGGGAGTCTAATGAGGGCAAACATTTGATGGTAGCAGCTTCCCTGCGGGAGATACTCTCTTTGCCAAAATCGCCTTATGAGCCGCAGTTAACTTACAATTCAGTACCCTATCCTAAAGCTTGCTGTTAGGAGGGAATCTGCAGCTTGCAGTGAAAGCGCTTCCAGAGGGGAGTCTAATGAGGGCAAACATTTGATGGTAGCAGCTTCCCTGCGGGAGATACTCTCTTTGCAAAAATCGTATTATTACGCGAAAGTAAGTTACAATTCAGTACCTTATCCTAAATCTTGCTGTTAGGAGGGAATCTGCAGCTTGCAGTGAAAGCGCTTCCAGAGGGGAGTCTAATGAGGGCAAACATTTGATGGTAGCAGCTTCCCTGCGGGAGATACTCTCTTTGCCAAAATCGCATTATTAGGCGAAAGCAAGTTACAATTCAGTACACTATCCTAAAGCTTGCTGTTAGGAGGGAATCTACAGCTTGCAGTGAAAGCGCTTCCAGAGGGGAGTCTAATGAGGGCAAACATTTGATGGTAGCAGCTTCGCTGCGGGAGATACTCTCTTTGCCAAAATCGCATTATTAGGCGAAAGTAAGTTACAATTCAGTACCCTATCCTAAAGCTTGCTGTTAGGAGGGAATCTGCAGCTTGCAGTGAAAGCTCTTCCAGAGGGGAGTCTAATGAGGGCAAACATTTGATGGTAGCAGCTTCCCTGCGGGAGATACTCTCTTTGCCAAAATCGCATTATTAGGCGAAAGTAAGTTACAATTCAGCACCCTATCCTAAAGCTTGCTGTTAGGAGGGAATCTGCAGCTTGCAGTGAAAGCGCTTCCAGAGGGGAGTCTAATGAGGGCAAACATTTCATGGTAGCAGCTTCCCTGCGGGAGATACTCTCTTTGCCAAAATCGCATTATTAGGCGAAAGTAAGTTACAATTCAGTACCCTATCCTAAAGCTTGCTGTTAGGAGGGAATCTGCAGCTTGCAGTGAAAGCGCTTCCAGAGGGGAGTCTATCGAGGGCAAACATTTGATGGTAGCAGCTTCCCTGCGGGAGATACTCTCTTTGCCAAAATCGCCTTATTAGCCGCAGTTAAGTTACAATTCAGTACCCTATCCTAAAGCTTGCTGTTAGGAGGGAATCTGCAGCTTGCAGTGAAAGCGCTTCCAGAGGGGAGTCTAATGAGGGCAAACATTTGATGGTAGAAGCTTCCCTGCGGGAGATACTCTCTTTGCCAAAATCGCATTATTAGGCGAAAGTAAGTTACAATTCAGTACCCTATCCTAAAGCTTGCTGTTAGGAGGGAATCTGCAGCTTGCAGTGAAAGCGCTTCCAGAGGGGAGTCTAACGAGGGAAAACATTTGATGGTAGCAGCTTCCCTGCGGGAGATACTCTCTTTGCCAAAATCGCATTATTCCCCGAAGTTAATTTACAATTCAGTACCCTATCCTAAAGCTTGCTGTTAGGAGGGAATCTGCAGCTTGCAGTGAAAGCGCTTCCAGAGGGGAGTCTAATGAGGGCAAATATTTGATGGTAGCAGCTTCCCTGCGGGAGATATTCTCTTTGCCAAAATCGCATTATTAGGCGAAAGTAAGATACAATTCAGTACCCTATCCTAAAGCTTGCTGTTAGGAGGGAATCTGCAGCTTGCAGTGAAAGCGCTTCCAGAGGGGAGTCTAATGAGGGCAAACATTTGATGGTAGCAGCTTCCCTGCGGGAGATACTCTCTTTGCCAAAATCGCCTTATTAGCCGCAGTTAAGTTACAATTCAGTACCCTATCCTAAAGCTTGCTGTTAGGAAGGAATCTGCAGCTTGCAGTGAAAGCGCTTCCAGAGGGGAGTCTAATGAGGGCAAACATTTGATGGTAGCAGCTTCCCTGCGGGATATAGTCTCTTTGCCAAAATCGCCTTATTAGCTGCAGTTAAGTTACAATTCAGTACCCTATCCTAAAGCTTGCTGTTAGGAGGGAATCTGCAGCTTGCAGTGAAAGCGCTTCCAGAGGGGAGTCTAACGAGGGCAAACATCTGATGGTAGCAGCTTCCCTGCGGGAGATACTCTCTTTGCCAAAATCGCATTATTAGGCGAAAGTAAGTTACAATTCAGCACAGTATCCTAAAGCTTGCTGTTAGGAGGGAATCTGCAGCTTGCAGTGAAAGCGCTTCCAGAGGGGAGTCTAACGAGGGCAAACATTTGATGGTAGCAGCTTCCCTGTGGGAGATACTCTCTTTGCCAAAATCGCATTATTAGGCGAAAGTAAGTTACAATTCAGTACCCTATCCTAAAGATTGCTGTTAGGAGGGAATCTGCAGCTTGCAGTGAAAGCGCTTCCAGAGGGGAGTCTAATGAGGGCAAACATTTGATGGTAGCACCTTCCCTGCGGGAGATACTCTCTTTGACAAAATCGCATTATTAGGCGAAAGTAAGTTACAATTCAGTACCCTATCCTAAAGCTTGCTGTTAGGAAGGAATCTGCAGCTTGCAGTGAAAGCGCTTCCAGAGGGGAGTCTAATGAGGGCAAATATTTGATGGTAGCAGCTACCCTGCGGGACACATTCTCTTTGCAAAAATCGCATTATTAGGCGAAAGTAAGATTCAATTCAGTACCCTATCCTAAAGCTTGCTGTTAGGAGGGAATCTGCAGCTTGCAGTGAAAGCGCTTCCAGAGGGGAGTCTAATGAGGGCAAACATTTGATGGTAGAAGCTTCCCTGCGGGAGATACTCTCTTTGCCAAAATCGCATTATTAGGCGAAAGTAAGTTACAATTCAGTACCCTATCCTAAAGCTTGCTGTTAGGAGGGAATCTGCAGCTTGCAGTGAAAGCGCTTCCAGAGGGGAGTCTAATGAGGGCAAGCATTTGATGGTAGCAGCTTCCCTGCGGGAGATACTCTCTTTGCCAAAATCGCATTATTAGGCGAAAGTAAGATACAATTCAGTACCCTATCCTAAAGCTTGCTGTTAGGAGGGAATCTACAGCTTGCAGTGAAAGCGCTTCCAGAGGGGAGTCTAATGAGGGCAAACATTTGATGGTAGCAGCTTCCCTGCGGGAGATACTCTCTTTGCCATAATCGCATTATTACGCGAAAATAAGTTACAATTCAGTACCTTATCCTAAATCTTGCTGTTAGGAGGGAATCTGCAGCTTGCAGTGAAAGCGCTTCCAGAGGGGAGTCTAATGAGGGCAAACATTTGATGGTAGCAGCTTCCCTGCGGGAGATACTCTCTTTGCCAAAATCGCATTATTAGGCCAAAGTAAGTTACAATTCAGTACCCTATCCTAAAGCTTGCTGTTAGGAGGGAATCTACAGCTTGCAGTGAAAGCGCTTCCAGAGGGGAGTCTAATGAGGGCAAACATTTGATGGTAGCAGCTTCGCTGCGGGAGATACTCTCTTTGCCAAAATCGCATTATTAGGCGAAAGTAAGTTACAATTCAGTACCCTATCCTAAAGCTTGCTGTTAGGAGGGAATCTGCAGCTTGCAGTGAAAGCTCTTCCAGAGGGGAGTCTAATGAGGGCAAACATTTGATGGTAGCAGCTTCCCTGTGGGAGATACTCTCTTTGCCAAAATCGCCTTTTTAGCCGCAGTTAAATTACAATTCAGTACCCTATCCTAAAGCTTGCTGTTAGGAGGGAATCTGCAGCTTGCAGTGAAAGCGCTTCCAGAGGGGAGTCTAATGAGGGCAAACATTTGATGGTAGCAGCTTCCCTGCGGGAGATACTCTCTTTGCCAAAATCGCATTATTAGGCGAAAGTAAGTTACAATTCAGCACCCTATCCTAAAGCTTGCTGTTAGGAGGGAATCTGCAGCTTGCAGTGAAAGCGCTTCCAGAGGGGAGTCTAATGAGGGCAAACATTTGATGGTAGCAGCTTCCCTGCGGGAGATACTCTCTTTGCCAAAATCGCATTATTAGGCGAAAGTAAGTTACAATTCAGTACCCTATCCTAAAGCTTGCTGTTAGGAGGGAATCTGCAGCTTGCAGTGAAAGCGCTTCCAGAGGGGAGTCTATCGAGGGCAAACATTTGATGGTAGCAGCTTCCCTGCGGGAGATACTCTCTTTGCCAAAATCGCCTTATTAGCCGCAGTTAAGTTACAATTCAGTACCCTATCCTAAAGCTTGCTGTTAGGAGGGAATCTGCAGCTTGCAGTGAAAGCGCTTCCAGAGGGGAGTCTAATGAGGGCAAACATTTGATGGTAGCAGCTTCCCTGCGGGAGATACTCTCTTTGCCAAAATCGCCTTTTTAGCCGCAGTTAAGATACAATTCAGTACCCTATCCTAAAGCTTGCTGTTAGGAGGGAATCTGCAGCTTGCAGTGAAAGCGCTTCCAGAGGGGAGTCTAATGAGGGCAAACATTTGATGGTAGAATCTTCCCTGCGGGAGATACTCTCTTTGCCAAAATCGCATTATTAGGCGAAAGTAAGTTACAATTCAGTACCCTATCCTAAAGCTTGCTGTTAGGAGGGAATCTGCAGCTTGCAGTGAAAGCGCTTCCAGAGGGGAGTCTTACGAGGGCAAACATTTGATGGTAGCAGCTTCCCTGCGGGAGATACTCTCTTTGCCAAAATCGCATTATTAGGCGAAAGTAAGTTACAATTCAGTACCCTATCCTAAAGCTTGCTGTTAGGAGGGAATCTGCAGCTTGCAGTGAAAGCGCTTCCAAAGGGGAGTCTAACAAGGGCAAATATTTGATGGTAGCAGCTTCCCTGCGGGAGATATTCTCTTTGCCATAATCGCATTATTAGGCGAAAGTAAGATACAATTCAGTACCCTATCCTAAAGCTTGCTGTTAGGAGGGAATCTGCAGCTTGCAGTGAAAGCGCTTCCAGAGGGGAGTCTAATGATGGCAAACATTTGATGGTAGCAGCTTCCCTGCGGGAGATACTCTCTTTGCCAAAGTCACATTATTAGGTGAAAGTAAGTTACAATTCAGTACCCTATCCTAAAGCTTGCTGTTAGGAGGGAATCTGCAGCTTGCAGTGAAAGCGCTTCCAGAGGGGAGTCTAACGAGGGCAAATATTTGATGGTAGCAGCTTCCCTGCGGGAGATAGTCTCTTTGCCAAAATCGCATTATTAGGCGAAAGTAAGTTACAATTCAGTACCCTATCCTAAAGCTTGCTGTTAGGAAGAAATCTGCAGCTTGCAGTGAAAGCGCTTCCAGAGGGGAGTCTAACGAGGGCAAACATTTGATGGTAGCAGCTTCCCCGCGGGAGATACTCTCTTTGCCAAAATCGCATTATTAGGCGAAAGTAAGTTACAATTCAGTACCCTATCCTAAAGCTTGCTGTTAGGAGGGAATCTGCAGCTTGCAGTGAAAGCGCTTCCAGAGGGGAGTCTAATGAGGGAAACATTTGATGGTAGCAGCTTCCCTGCTGGAGATAGTCTCTTTGCCAAAATCGCCTTATTAGCAGCAGTTAAGTTACAATTCAGTACCCTATCCTAAAGCTTGCTGTTAGGAGGGAATCTGCAGCTTGCAGTGAAAGCGCTTCCAGAGGGGAGTCTAATGGGGGCAAACATTTGATGGTAGCAGCTTCCCTGCGGGAGATAGTCTCTTTGCCAAAATCGCATTATTAGGCGAAAGTAAGTTACAATTCAGTACCCTATCCTAAAGCTTGCTGTTAGGAGGGAATCTGCAGCTTGCAGTGAAAGCGCTTCCAGAGGGGAGTCTAATGAGGGCAAATATTTGATGGTAGCAGCTTCCCTGCGGGAGATACTCTCTTTGCCAAAATCGCATTATTAGGCGAAAGTAAGTTACAATTCAGCACCCTATCATAAAGCTTGCTGTTAGGAGGGAATCTGCAGCTTGCAGTGAAAGCGCTTCCAGAGGGGAGTCTAATGAAGGCAAACATTTGATGGTAGCAGCTTCCCTGCGGGAGATATTCTCTTTGCCAAAATCGCATTATTAGGCGAAAGTAAGATACAATTCAGTACCTTATCCTAAAGCTTGCTGTTAGGAGGGAATCTGCAGCTTGCAGTGAAAGCGCTTCCAGAGGGGAGTCTAATGAGGTCAAACATTTGATGGTAGAAGCTTCCTTGCGGGAGATACTCTCTTTGCCAAAATCGCATTATTAGGCGAAAGTAAGTTACAATTCATTACACTATCCTAAAGCTTGCTGTTAGGAGGGAATCTGCAGCTTGCAGTGAAAGCGCTTCCAGAGGGGAGTCTAACGAGGGCAAACATTTGATGGTAGCAGCTTCGCTGCGGGAGATACTCTCTTTGCCAAAATCGCCTTATTCGCCGCAGTTAAGTTACAATTCAGTACCCTATCCTAAAGCTTGCTGTTAGGAGGGAATCTGCAGCTTGCAGTGAAAGCGCTTCCAGAGGGGAGTCTAATGAGGGCAAATATTTGATGGTAGCAGCTTCCCTGCGGGAGATAGTCTCTTTGCCACAATCGCATTATTAGGCGAAAGTAAGTTACAATTCAGTACCCTGTCCTAAAGCTTGCTGTTAGGAGGGAATCTGCAGCTTGCAGTGAAAGCGCTTCCAGAGGGGAGTCTAATGAGGGCAAACATTTGATGGTAGCAGCTTCCCTGCGGGAGATACTCTTTTTGCCAAAATCGCATTATTAGGCGAAAGTAAGTTACAATTCAGTACCGTATCCTAAAGCTTGCTGTTAGGAGGGAATCTGCAGCTTGCAGTGAAAGCGCTTCCAGAGGGGAGTCTAATGAGGGCAAACATTTGATGGTAGCAGCTTCCCTGCGGGAGATACTCTCTTTGACAAAATCGCATTATTAGACGAAAGTAAGTTACAATTCAGTACCCTATCCTAAAGCTTGCTGTTAGGAGGGAATCTGCAGCTTGCAGTGAAAGCGCTTCCAGAGGGGAGTCTAATGAGGGCAAACATTTGATGGTAGCAGCTTCCCTGCGGGAGATAGTCTCTTTGCCAAAATCGCATTATTAGGCGAAAGTAAGTTACAATTCAGTACCCTATCCTAAAGCTTGCTGTTAGGAGGGAATCTGCAGCTTGCAGTGAAAGCGCTTCCATAGGGGAGTCTAATGAGGGCAAACATTTGATGGTAGCAGCTTGCCTGCGGGAGATACTCTCTTTGCCAAAGTCGCATTATTAGGCGAAAGTAAGTTACAATTCAGTACCCTATCCTAAAGCTTGCTGTTAGGAGGGAATCTGCAGCTTGCAGTGAAAGCGCTTCCAGAGGGGAGTCTAATGAGGGCAAACATTTGATGGTAGCAGCTTCCCTGCGGGCGATAGTCTCTTTGCCAAAATCGCATTATTAGGCGAAAGTAAGTTACAATTCAGCACCCTATCCTAAAGCTTGCTGTTAGGAGGGAATCTGCAGCTTGCAGTGAAAGCGCTTCCAGAGGGGAGTCTAATTAGGGCAAACATTTGATGGTAGCAGCTTCCCTGCGGGAGATACTCTCTTTGCCAAAATCGCCTTATTAGCCGCAGTTAAGTTACAATTCAGTACCCTATCCTAAAGCTTGCTGTTAGGAGGGAATCTGCAGCTTGCAGTGAAAGCGCTTCCAGAGGGGAGTCTAATGAGGGCAAACATTTGATGGTAGCAGCTTCCCTGCGGGAGATAGTCTCTTTGCCAAAATCGCATTATTAGGCGAAAGTAGGTTACAATTCAGTACCCTATGCTAAAGCTTGCTGTTAGGAGGGAATCTGCAGCTTGCAGTGAAAGCGCTTCCAGAGGGGAGTCTAATGAGGGCAAACATTTGATGGTAGCAGCTTCCCTGCGGGAGATACTCTCTTTGCCAAAATCGCATTACTAGGCGAAAGTAAGTTACAATTCAGTACCCTATCCTAAAGCTTGCTGTTAGGAGGGAATCTGCAGCTTGCAGTGAAAGCGCTTCCAGAGGGGAGTCTAATGAGGGCAAATATTTGATGGTAGCAGCTTCCCTGCGGGACACATTCTCTTTGCCAAAATCGCCTTATTAGCCGCAGTTAAGATACAATTCAGTACCCTATCCTAAAGCTTGCTGTTAGGAAGGAATCTGCAGCTTGCAGTGAAAGCGCTTCCAGAGGGGAGTCTAACGAGGGCAAACATTTGATGGTAGCAGCTTCCCTGCGGGACACATTCTCGTTGCCAACATCGCCTTATTAGCCGCAGTTAAGTTACAATTCAGTACCCTATCCTAAAGCTTGCTGTTAGGAGGGAATCTGCAGCTTGCAGTGAAAGCGCTTCCAGAGGGGAGTCTAACGAGGGCAAACATTTGATGGTAGCAGCTTCCCTGCGGGAGATAGTCTCTTTGCCAAAATCGCATTATTAGGCGAAAGTAAGTTACAATTCAGTACCCTATCCTAAAGCTTGCTGTTAGGAAGGAATCTGCAGCTTGCAGTGAAAGCGCTTCCAGAGGGGAGTCTAACGAGGGCAAACATTTGATGGTAGCAGCTTCCCTGCGGGACACATTCTCTTTGCCAAAATCGCCTTATTAGCCGCAGTTAAGTTACAATTCAGTACCCTATCCTAAAGCTTGCTGTTAGGAGGGAATCTGCAGCTTGCAGTGAAAGCGCTTCCAGAGGGGAGTCTAATGAGGGCAAACATTTGATGGTAGCAGCTTCCCTGCGGGAGATAGTCTCTTTGCCAAAATCGCATTATTAGGCGAAAGTAAGTTACAATTCAGTACCCTATCCTAAAGCTTGCTGTTAGGAGGGAATCTGCAGCTTGCAGTGAAAGCGCTTCCAGAGGGGAGTCTAATGAGGGCAAACATTTGATGGTAGCAGCTTCCCTGCGGGATACATTCTCTTTGCCAAAATCGCCTTATTATCCGCAGTTAAGTTACAATTCAATACCCTATCCTAAAGCTTGCTGTTAGGAGGGAATCTTCAGCTTGCAGTGAAAGCGCTTCCAGAGGGGAGTCTAATGAAGGCAAACATTTGATGGTAGCAGCTTCCCTGCGGGAGATATTCTCTTTGCCACAATCGCATTATTAGGCGAAAGTAAGATACAATTCAGTACCTTATCCTAAAGCTTGCTGTTAGGAGGGAATCTGCAGCTTGCAGTGAAAGCGCTTCCAGAGGGGAGTCTAATGAGGGCAAACATTTGATGGTAGAAGCTTCCTTGCGGGAGATACTCTCTTTGCCAAAATCGCATTATTAGGCAAAAGTAAGTTACAATTCATTACACTATCCTAAATCTTGCTGTTAGGAGGGAATCTGCAGCTTGCAGTGAAAGCGCTTCCAGAGGGGAGTCTAACGAGGGCAAACATTTGATGGTAGCAGCTTCCCTGCGGGAGATACTCTCTTTGCCAAAATCTCCTTATTCGCCGCAGTTAAGATACAATTCAGTACCCTATCCTAAAGCTTGCTGTTAGGAGGGAATCTGCAGCTTGCAGTGAAAGCGCTTCCAGAGGGGAGTCTAACGAGGGCAAACATTTGATGGTAGCAGCTTCCCTGCGGGAGATACTCTCTTTGCCATAATCGCCTTATTCGCCGCAGTTAAGTTACAATTCAGTACCCTATCCTAAAGCTTGCTGTTAGGAGGGAATCTGCAGCTTGCAGTGAAAGCGCTTCCAGAGGGGAGTCTAATGACGGCAAATATTTGATGGTAGCAGCTTCCCTGCGGGAGATAGTCTCTTTGCCAAAATCGCATTATTAGTCGAAAGTAAGATACAATTCAGTACCCTATCCTAAAGCTTGCTGTTAGGAGGGAATCTGCAGCTTGCAGTGAAAGCGCTTCCAGAGGGGAGTCTAACGAGGGCAAACATTTGATGGTAGCAGCTTCCCTGCGGGAGATACTCTCTTTGCCATAATCGCATTACTAGGCGAAAGTAAGTTACAATTCAGTACCCTATCCTAAAGCTTGCTGTTAGGAGGGAATCTGCAGCTTGCAGTGAAAGCGCTTCCAGAGGGGAGTCTAATGAGGGCAAACATTTGATGGTAGCAGCTTGCCTGCGGGAGATACTCTCTTTGCCAAAGTCGCATTATTAGGCGAAAGTAAGTTACAATTCAGTACCCTATCCTAAAGCTTGCTGTTAGGAGGGAATCTGCAGCTTGCAGTGAAAGCGCTTCCAGAGGGGAGTCTAATGAGCGCAAACATTTGATGGTAGCAGCTTCCCTGCGGGAGATAGTCTCTTTGCCAAAATCGCATTATTAGGCGAAAGTAAGTTACAATTCAGTACCCTATCCTAAAGCTTGCTGTTAGGAGGGAATCTGCAGCTTGCAGTGAAAGCGCTTCCAGAGGGGAGTCTAACGAGGGCAAACATTTGATGGTAGCAGCTTCCCTGCGGGAGATACTCTCTTTGCCAAAATCGCATTATTAGGCGAAAGTAAGTTACAATTCAGTACCCTATCCTAAAGCTTGCTGTTAGGAGGGAATCTGCAGCTTGCAGTGAAAGCGCTTCCAGAGGGGAGTCTAATGAGGGCAAAGATTTGATGGTAGCAGCTTCCCTGCGGGAGATACTCTCTTTGCCAAAATCGCATTATTAGGCGAAAGTAAGTTACAATTCAGTACCCTATCCTAAAGCTTGCTGTTAGGAAGAAATCTGCAGCTTGCAGTGAAAGCGCTTCCAGAGGGGAGTCTAATGAGGGCAAACATTTGATGGTAGCAGCTTCCCTGCGGGAGATATTCTCTTTGCCAAAATCTCCTTATTAGCAGCAGTTAAGTTACAATTCAGTACCCTATCCTAAAGCTTGCTGTTAGGAGGGAATCTGCAGCTTGCAGTGAAAGCGCTTCCAGAGGGGAGTCTAATGAGGGCAAACATTTGATGGTAGCAGCTTCCCTGCGGGAGATAGTCTCTTTGCCAAAATCGCATTATTAGGCGAAAGTAAGTTACAATTCAGTACCCTATCCTAAAGCTTGCTGTTAGGAGGGAATCTGCAGCTTGCAGTGAAAGCGCTTCCAGAGGGGAGTCTAACGAGGGCAAACATTTGATGGTAGCAGCTTCCCTGCGGGAGATACTCTCTTTGCCAAAATCGCATTATTAGGCGAAAGTAAGTTACAATTCAGTACCCTATCCTAAAGCTTGCTGTTAGGAGGGAATCTGCAGCTTGCAGTGAAAGCGCTTCCAGAGGGGAGTCTAATGAGGGCAAATATTTGATGGTAGCAGCTTCCCTGCGGGAGATATTCTCTTTGCCATAATCGCCTTATTAGCCACAGTTAAGTTACAATTCAGTACCCTATCCTAAAGCTTGCTGTTAGGAGGGAATCTGCAGCTTGCAGTGAAAGCGCTTCCAGAGGGGAGTCTAATGAGGGCAAACATTTGATGGTAGCAGCTTCCCTGCGGGAGATACTCTCTTTGCCAAAATCGCATTATTAGGCGAAAGTAAGTTACAATTCAGTACCCTATCCTAAAGCTTGCTGTTAGGAGGGAATCTGCAGCTTGCAGTGAAAGCCCTTCCAGAGGGGAGTCTAATGAGGGCAAACATTTGATGGTAGCAGCTTCCCTGCGGGAGATATTCTCTTTGCCAAAATCTCCTTATTAGCAGCAGTTAAGTTACAATTCAGTACCCTATCCTAAAGCTTGCTGTTAGGAGGGAATCTGCAGCTTGCAGTGAAAGCGCTTCCAGACGGGAGTCTAATGAGGGCAAACATTTGATGGTAGCAGCTTCCCTGCGGGAGATAGTCTCTTTGCCAAAATCGCATTATTAGGCGAAAGTAAGTTACAATTCAGTACCCTATCCTAAAGCTTGCTGTTAGGAGGGAATCTGCAGCTTGCAGTGAAAGCGCTTCCACAGGGTAGTCTAATGAGGGCAAACATTTGATGGTAGCAGCTTCCCTGCGGGAGATACTCTCATTGCCAATATCGCGTTATTAGGCGAAAGTAAGTTACAATTCAGTACCCTATCGTAAAGCTTGCTGTTAGGAGGGAATCTGCAGCTTGCAGTGAATGCGCTTCCAGAGGGTAGTCTAACGAGGGCAAACATTTGATGGTAGCAGCTTCCCTGCGGGAGATACTCTCTTTGCCAAAATCGCCTTATTAGCTGCAGTTAAGATACAATTCAGGACCCTATCCCAAAGCTTGCTGTTAGGAGGGAATCTGCAGCTTGCAGTGAAAGCGCTTCCAGAGGGGAGTCTAATGAGGGCAAACATTTGATGGTAGCAGCTTCCCTGCGGGAGATATTCTCTTTGCCAAAATCGCATTATTAGGCGAAAGTAAGTTACAATTCAGTACCCTATCCTAAAGCTTGCTGTTCGGAGGGAATCTGCAGCTTGCAGTGAAAGCGCTTCCAGAGGGGAGTCTAATGAGGGCAAACATTTGATGGTAGCAGCTTCCCTGCGGGAGATACTCTCTTTGCCAAAATCGCCTTATTCGCCGCAGTTAAGTTACAATTCAGTACCCTATCCTAAAGCTTGCTGTTAGGAGGGAATCTGCAGCTTGCAGTGAAAGCGCTTCCAGAGGGGAGTCTAATGAGGGCAAAGATTTGATGGTAGCAGCTTCCCTGCGGGAGATACTCTCTTTGCCAAAATCGCATTATTAGTCGAAAGTAAGATACAATTCAGTACCCTATCCTAAAGCTTGCTGTTAGGAGGGAATCTGCAGCTTGCAGTGAAAGCGCTTCCAGAGGGGAGTCTAATGAGGGCAAACATTTGATGGTAGCAGCTTCCCTGCGGGAGATAGTCTCTTTGCCAAAATCGCATTATTAGGCGAAAGTAAGTTACAATTCAGTACCCTATCGTAAAGCTTGCTGTTAGGAGGGAATCTGCAGCTTGCAGTGAAAGCGCTTCCAGAGGGGAGTCTAACGAGGGCAAACATTTGATGGTAGCAGCTTCCCTGCGGGAGATACTCTCTTTGCCATAATCGCATTACTAGGCGAAAGTAAGTTACAATTCAGTACCCTATCCTAAAGCTTGCTGTTAGGAGGGAATCTGCAGCTTGCAGTGAAAGCGCTTCCAGAGGGGAGTCTAATGAGCGCAAACATTTGATGGTAGCAGCTTCCCTGCGGGAGATAGTGTCTTTGCCAAAATCGCATTATTAGGCGAAAGTAAGTTACAATTCAGTACCCTATCCTAAAGCTTGCTGTTAGGAGGGAATCTGCAGCTTGCAGTGAAAGCGCTTCCAGAGGGGAGTCTAATGAGGGCAAACATTTGATGGTAGCAGCTTCCCTGCGGGAGATAGTCTCTTTGCCAAAATCGCATTATTAGGCGAAAGTAAGTTACAATTCAGTACCCTATCCTAAAGCTTGCTGTTAGGAAGAAATCTGCAGCTTGCAGTGAAAGCGCTTCCAGAGGGGAGTCTAATGAGGGCAAACATTTGATGGTAGCAGCTTCCCTGCGGGAGATATTCTCTTTGCCAAAATCTCCTTATTAGCAGCAGTTAAGTTACAATTCAGTACCCTATCCTAAAGCTTGCTGTTAGGAGGGAATCTGCAGCTTGCAGTGAAAGCGCTTCCAGACGGGAGTCTAATGAGGGCAAACATTTGATGGTAGCAGCTTCCCTGCGGGAGATAGTCTCTTTGCCAAAATCGCATTATTAGGCGAAAGTAAGTTACAATTCAGTACCCTATCCTAAAGCTTGCTGTTAGGAGGGAATCTGCAGCTTGCAGTGAAAGCGCTTCCAGAGGGGAGTCTAACGAGGGCAAACATTTGATGGTAGCAGCTTCCCTGCGGGAGATACTCTCTTTGCCAAAATCGCTTTATTAGGCGAAAGTAAGTTACAATTCAGTACCCTATCCTAAAGCTTGCTGTTAGGAGGGAATCTGCAGCTTGCAGTGAAAGCGCTTCCAGAGGGGAGTCTAATGAGGGCAAATATTTGATGGTAGCAGCTTCCCTGCGGGAGATATTCTCTTTGCCATAATCGCCTTATTAGCCACAGTTAAGTTACAATTCAGTACCCTATCCTAAAGCTTGCTGTTAGGAGGGAATCTGCAGCTTGCAGTGAAAGCGCTTCCAGAGGGGAGTCTAATGAAGGCAAACATTTGATGGTAGCAGCTTCCCTGCGGGAGATACTCTCTTTGCCAAAATCGCATTATTAGGCGAAAGTAAGTTACAATTCAGTACCCTATCCTAAAGCTTGCTGTTAGGAGGGAATCTGCAGCTTGCAGTGAAAGCCCTTCCAGAGGGGAGTCTAATGAGGGCAAACATTTGATGGTAGCAGCTTCCCTGCGGGAGATATTCTCTTTGCCAAAATCGCATTATTACGCGAAAGTAAGTTACAATTCAGTACCCTATCCTAAAGCTTGCTGTTAGGAGGGAATCTGCAGCTTGCAGTGAAAGCGCTTCCACAGGGTAGTCTAATGAGGGCAAACATTTGATGGTAGCAGCTTCCCTGCGGGAGATACTCTCATTGCCAATATCGCGTTATTAGGCGAAAGTAAGTTACAATTCAGTACCCTATCCTAAAGCTTGCTGTTAGGAGGGAATCTGCAGCTTGCAGTGAATG
Source organism: Phaenicophaeus curvirostris (assembly GCF_032191515.1). Classification (NCBI taxonomy): domain Eukaryota; kingdom Metazoa; phylum Chordata; class Aves; order Cuculiformes; family Cuculidae; genus Phaenicophaeus; species Phaenicophaeus curvirostris. The sequence continues at coordinate 18,079 of NW_027206952.1, read as the reverse complement.
CGCTTCCAGAGGGTAGTCTAACGAGGGCAAACATTTGATGGTAGCAGCTTCCCTGCGGGAGATACTCTCTTTGCCAAAATCGCCTTATTAGCTGCAGTTAAGATACAATTCAGGACCCTATCCTAAAGCTTGCTGTTAGGAGGGAATCTGCAGCTTGCAGTGAAAGCGCTTCCAGAGGGGAGTCTAATGAGGGCAAACATTTGATGGTAGCACCTTCCCTGCGGGAGATATTCTCTTTGCCAAAATCGCATTATTAGGCGAAAGTAAGTTACAATTCAGTACCCTATCCTAAAGCTTGCTGTTAGGAGGGAATCTGCAGCTTGCAGTGAAAGCGCTTCCAGAGGGGAGTCTAATGAGGGCAAACATTTGATGGTAGCAGCTTCCCTGCGGGAGATAGTCTCTTTGCCAAAATCGCCTTATTAGCCGCAGTTAAGTTACAATTCAGTACCCTATCCTAAAGCTTGCTGTTAGGAAGGAATCTGCAGCTTGCAGTGAAAGCGCTTCCAGAGGGGAGTCTAATGAGGGCAAACATTTGATGGTAGCAGCTTCCCTGCGGGAGATACTCTCTTTACCAAAATCGCATTATTAGGTGAAAGTAAGTTACAATTCAGTACCCTATCCTAAAGCTGGCTGTTGGGAGGGAATCTGCAGCTTGCAGTGAAAGCGCTTCCAGAGGGGAGTCTAATGAAGGCAAACATTTGATGGTAGCAGCTTCCCTGCGGGAGATACTCTCTTTGCCAAAATCGCATTATTAGGCGAAAGTAAGTTACAATTCAGTACCCTATCCTAAAGCTTGCTGTTAGGAGGGAATCTGCAGCTTGCAGTGAAAGCCCTTCCAGAGGGGAGTCTAATGAGGGCAAACATTTGATGGTAGCAGCTTCCCTGCGGGAGATATTCTCTTTGCCAAAATCGCATTATTACGCGAAAGTAAGTTACAATTCAGTACCCTATCCTAAAGCTTGCTGTTAGGAGGGAATCTGCAGCTTGCAGTGAAAGCGCTTCCAGAGGGGAGTCTAATGAGGGCAAACATTTGATGGTAGCAGCTTCCCTGCGGGAGATACTCTCATTGCCAATATCGCGTTATTAGGCGAAAGTAAGTTACAATTCAGTACCCTATCCTAAAGCTTGCTGTTAGGAGGGAATCTGCAGCTTGCAGTGAATGCGCTTCCAGAGGGTAGTCTAAAGAGGGCAAACATTTGATGGTAGCAGCTTCCCTGCGGGAGATACTCTCTTTGCCAAAATCGCCTTATTAGCTGCAGTTAAGATACAATTCAGGACCCTATCCTAAAGCTTGCTGTTAGGAGGGAATCTGCAGCTTGCAGTGAAAGCGCTTCCAGAGGGGAGTCTAATGAGGGCAAACATTTGATGGTAGCAGCTTCCCTGCGGGAGATAGTCTCTTTGCCAAAATCGCCTTATTAGCCGCAGTTAAGTTACAATTCAGTACCCTATCCTAAAGCTTGCTGTTAGGAAGGAATCTGCAGCTTGCAGTGAAAGCGCTTCCAGAGGGGAGTCTAATGAGGGCAAACATTTGATGGTAGCAGCTTCCCTGCGGGAGATACTCTCTTTACCAAAATCGCATTATTAGGTGAAAGTAAGTTACAATTCAGTACCCTATCCTAAAGCTTGCTGTTGGGAGGGAATCTGCAGCTTGCAGTGAAAGCGCTTCCAGAGGGGAGTCTAATGAGGGCAAACATTTGATGGTAGCAGCTTCCCTGCGGGAGATACTCTCTTTACCAAAATCGCATTATTAGGTGAAAGTAAGTTACAATTCAGTACCCTATCCTAAAGCTTGCTGTTAGGAGGAAATCTGCCGCTTGCAGTGAAAGCGCTTCCAGAGGGGAGTCTAATGAGGGCAAACATTTGATGGTAGCAGCTTCCCTGCGGGAGATATTCTCTTTGCCAAAATCGCATTATTAGGCGAATGTAAGTTACAATTCAGTACCCTATCCTAAAGCTTGCTGTTAGGAGGGAATCTGCAGCTTGCAGTGAAAGCGCTTCCAGAGGGGAGTCTAACGAGGGCAAACATTTGATGGTAGCAGCTTCCCTGCGGGAGATACTCTTTTTGCCAAAATCGCATTATTAGGCGAAAGTAAGTTACAATTCAGTACCCTATCCTAAAGCTTGCTGTTAGGAGGGAATCTGCAGCTTGCAGTGAAAGCGCTTCCAGAGGGGAGTCTAACGAGGGCAAACATTTGATGGTAGCAGCTTCCCTGCGGGAGATAGTCTCTTTGCCAAAATCGCATTATTAGGCGAAAGTAAGTTACAATTCAGTACCCTATCCTAAAGCTTGCTGTTAGGAGGGAATCTGCAGCTTGCAGTGAAAGCGCTTCCGGAGGGGAGTCTAATGACGGCAAATATTTGATGGTAGCAGCTTCCCTGCGGGAGATAGTCTCTTTGCCAAAATCGCATTATTAGGCGAAAGTAAGATACAATTCAGTACCCTATCCTAAAGCTTGCTGTTAGGAGGGAATCTGCAGCTTGCAGTGAAAGCGCTTCCAGAGGGGAGTCTAACGAGGGCAAACATTTGATGGTAGCAGCTTCCCTGCGGGAGATACTCTCTTTGCAATAATCGCCTTATTCGCCGCAGTTAAGTTACAATTCAGTACCCTATCCTAAAGCTTTCTGTTAGGAGGGAATCTGCAGCTTGCAGTGAAAGCGCTTCCAGAGGGGAGTCTAATGACGGCAAATATTTGATGGTAGCAGCTTCCCTGCGGGAGATAGTCTCTTTGCCAAAATCGCCTTTTTAGCCGCAGTTAAGATACAATTCAGTACCCTATCCTAAAGCTTGCTGTTAGGAGGGAATCTGCAGCTTGCAGTGAAAGCGCTTCCAGAGGGGAGTCTAATGAGGGCAAACATTTGATGGTAGCAGCTTCCCTGCGGGAGATAGTCTCTTTGCCAAAATCGCATTATTAGGCGAAAGTAAGTTACAATTCAGTACCCTATCCTAAAGCTTGCTGTTAGGAGGGAATCTGCAGCTTGCAGTGAAAGCGCTTCCAGAGGGGAGTCTAACGAGGGCAAACATTTGATGGTAGCAGCTTCCCTGCGGGAGATACTCTCTTTGCCATAATCGCCTTATTCGCCGCAGTTAAGTTACAATTCAGTACCCTATCCTAAAGCTTGCTGTTAGGAGGGAATCTGCAGCTTGCAGTGAAAGCGCTTCCAGAGGGGAGTCTAACGAGGGCAAACATTTGATGGTAGCAGCTTCCCTGCGGGAGATACTCTCTTTGCCAAAATCGCATTATTAGGCGAAAGTAAGTTACAATTCAGTACCCTATCCTAAAGCTTGCTGTTAGGAGGGAATCTGCAGCTTGCAGTGAAAGCGCTTCCAGAGGGGAGTCTAATGAGGGCAAACATTTGATGGTAGAAGCTTCCTTGCGGGAGATACTCTCTTTGCCAAAATCGCATTATTAGGCAAAAGTAAGTTACAATTCATTACACTATCCTAAATCTTGCTGTTAGGAGGGAATCTGCAGCTTGCAGTGAAAGCGCTTCCAGAGGGGAGTCTAACGAGGGCAAACATTTGATGGTAGCAGCTTCCCTGCGGGAGATACTCTCTTTGCCAAAATCGCCTTATTCGCCGCAGTTAAGATACAATTCAGTACCCTATCCTAAAGCTTGCTGTTAGGAGGGAATCTGCAGCTTGCAGTGAAAGCGCTTCCAGAGGGGAGTCTAATGAGGGCAAATATTTGATGGTAGCAGCTTCCCTGCGGGAGATACTCTCTTTGCCAAAATCGCATTATTAGGCGAAAGTAAGTTACAATTCAGTACCCTATCCTAAAGCTTGCTGTTAGGAGGGAATCTGCAGCTTGCAGTGAAAGCGCTTCCAGAGGGGAGTCTAACGAGGGCAAACATTTGATGGTAGCAGCTTCCCTGCGGGAGATACTCTTTTTGCCAAAATCGCATTATTAGGCGAAAGTAAGTTACAATTCAGTACCCTATCCTAAAGCTTGCTGTTAGGAGGGAATCTGCAGCTTGCAGTGAAAGCGCTTCCAGAGGGGAGTCTAATGAGGGCAAACATTTGATGGTAGCAGCTTCCCTGCGGGAGATAGTCTCTTTGCCAAAATCGCATTATTAGGCGAAAGTAAGTTACAATTCAGTACCCTATCCTAAAGCTTGCTGTTAGGAGGGAATCTGCAGCTTGCAGTGAAAGCGCTTCCAGAGGGGAGTCTAACGAGGGCAAACATTTGATGGTAGCAGCTTCCCTGCGGGAGATACTCTCTTTGCCATAATCGCCTTATTCGCCGCAGTTAAGTTACAATTCAGTACCCTATCCTAAAGCTTGCTGTTAGGAGGGAATCTGCAGCTTGCAGTGAAAGCGCTTCCAGAGGGGAGTCTAATGACGGCAAATATTTGATGGTAGCAGCTTCCCTGCGGGAGATACTCTCTTTGCCAAAGTCGCATTATTAGGCGAAAGTAAGTTACAATTCAGTACCCTATCCTAAAGCTTGCTGTTAGGAGGGAATCTGCAGCTTGCAGTGAAAGCGCTTCCAGAGGGGAGTCTAATGAGCGCAAACATTTGATGGTAGCAGCTTCCCTGCGGGAGATAGTCTCTTTGCCAAAATCGCATTATTAGGCGAAAGTAAGTTACAATTCAGTACCCTATCCTAAAGCTTGCTGTTAGGAGGGAATCTGCAGCTTGCAGTGAAAGCGCTTCCAGAGGGGAGTCTAACGAGGGCAAACATTTGATGGTAGCAGCTTCCCTGCGGGAGATACTCTCTTTGCCAAAATCGCATTATTAGGCGAAAGTAAGTTACAATTCAGTACCCTATCCTAAAGCTTGCTGTTAGGAGGGAATCTGCAGCTTGCAGTGAAAGCGCTTCCAGAGGGGAGTCTAATGAGGGCAAACATTTGATGGTAGCAGCTTCCCTGCGGGAGATACTCTCTTTGCCAAAATCGCATTATTAGGCGAAAGTAAGTTACAATTCAGTACCCTATCCTAAAGCTTGCTGTTAGGAAGAAATCTGCAGCTTGCAGTGAAAGCGCTTCCAGAGGGGAGTCTAATGAGGGCAAACATTTGATGGTAGCAGCTTCCCTGCGGGAGATATTCTCTTTGCCAAAATCTCCTTATTAGCAGCAGTTAAGTTACAATTCAGTACCCTATCCTAAAGCTTGCTGTTAGGAGGGAATCTGCAGCTTGCAGTGAAAGCGCTTCCAGAGGGGAGTCTAATGAGGGCAAACATTTGATGGTAGCAGCTTCCCTGCGGGAGATAGTCTCTTTGCCAAAATCGCATTATTAGGCGAAAGTAAGTTACAATTCAGTACCCTATCCTAAAGCTTGCTGTTAGGAGGGAATCTGCAGCTTGCAGTGAAAGCGCTTCCAGAGGGGAGTCTAACGAGGGCAAACATTTGATGGTAGCAGCTTCCCTGCGGGAGATACTCTCTTTGCCAAAATCGCATTATTAGGCGAAAGTAAGTTACAATTCAGTACCCTATCCTAAAGCTTGCTGTTAGGAGGGAATCTGCAGCTTGCAGTGAAAGCGCTTCCAGAGGGGAGTCTAACGAGGGCAAATATTTGATGGTAGCAGCTTCCCTGCGGGAGATATTCTCTTTGCCATAATCGCCTTATTAGCCACAGTTAAGTTACAATTCAGTACCCTATCCTAAAGCTTGCTGTTAGGAGGGAATCTGCAGCTTGCAGTGAAAGCGCTTCCAGAGGGGAGTCTAATGAGGGCAAACATTTGATGGTAGCAGCTTCCCTGCGGGAGATACTCTCTTTGCCAAAATCGCATTATTAGGCGAAAGTAAGTTACAATTCAGTACCCTATCCTAAAGCTTGCTGTTAGGAGGGAATCTGCAGCTTGCAGTGAAAGCGCTTCCAGAGGGGAGTCTAATGAGGGCAAACATTTGATGGTAGCAGCTTCCCTGCGGGAGATACTCTCATTGCCAATATCGCGTTATTAGGCGAAAGTAAGTTACAATTCAGTACCCTATCCTAAAGCTTGCTGTTAGGAGGGAATCTGCAGCTTGCAGTGAATGCGCTTCCAGAGGGTAGTCTAACGAGGGCAAACATTTGATGGTAGCAGCTTCCCTGCGGGAGATACTCTCTTTGCCAAAATCGCCTTATTAGCTGCAGTTAAGATACAATTCAGGACCCTATCCTAAAGCTTGCTGTTAGGAGGGAATCTGCAGCTTGCAGTGAAAGCGCTTCCAGAGGGGAGTCTAATGAGGGCAAACATTTGATGGTAGCAGCTTCCCTGCGGGAGATATTCTCTTTGCCAAAATCGCATTATTAGGCGAAAGTAAGTTACAATTCAGTACCCTATCCTAAAGCTTGCTGTTAGGAGGGAATCTGCAGCTTGCAGTGAAAGCGCTTCCAGAGGGGAGTCTAACGAGGGCAAACATTTGATGGTAGCAGCTTCCCTGCGGGAGATACTCTCTTTGCCAAAATCGCATTATTAGGCGAAAGTAAGTTACAATTCAGTACCCTATCCTAAAGCTTGCTGTTAGGAGGGAATCTGCAGCTTGCAGTGAAAGCGCTTCCAGAGGGGAGTCTAACGAGGGCAAATATTTGATGGTAGCAGCTTCCCTGCGGGAGATATTCTCTTTGCCATAATCGCCTTATTAGCCACAGTTAAGTTACAATTCAGTACCCTATCCTAAAGCTTGCTGTTAGGAGGGAATCTGCAGCTTGCAGTGAAAGCGCTTCCAGAGGGGAGTCTAATGAGGGCAAACATTTGATGGTAGCAGCTTCCCTGCGGGAGATACTCTCTTTGCCAAAATCGCATTATTAGGCGAAAGTAAGTTACAATTCAGTACCCTATCCTAAAGCTTGCTGTTAGGAGGGAATCTGCAGCTTGCAGTGAAAGCCCTTCCAGAGGGGAGTCTAATGAGGGCAAACATTTGATGGTAGCAGCTTCCCTGCGGGAGATACTCTCATTGCCAATATCGCGTTATTAGGCGAAAGTAAGTTACAATTCAGTACCCTATCCTAAAGCTTGCTGTTAGGAGGGAATCTGCAGCTTGCAGTGAATGCGCTTCCAGAGGGTAGTCTAACGAGGGCAAACATTTGATGGTAGCAGCTTCCCTGCGGGAGATACTCTCTTTGCCAAAATCGCCTTATTAGCTGCAGTTAAGATACAATTCAGGACCCTATCCTAAAGCTTGCTGTTAGGAGGGAATCTGCAGCTTGCAGTGAAAGCGCTTCCAGAGGGGAGTCTAATGAGGGCAAACATTTGATGGTAGCAGCTTCCCTGCGGGAGATATTCTCTTTGCCAAAATCGCATTATTAGGCGAAAGTAAGTTACAATTCAGTACCCTATCCTAAAGCTTGCTGTTCGGAGGGAATCTGCAGCTTGCAGTGAAAGCGCTTCCAGAGGGGAGTCTAATGAGGGCAAACATTTGATGGTAGCAGCTTCCCTGCGGGAGATACTCTTTTTGACAAAATCGCATTATTAGGCGAAAGTAAGTTACAATTCAGTACCCTATCCTAAAGCTTGCTGTTAGGAGGGAATCTGCAGCTTGCAGTGAAAGCGCTTCCAGAGGGGAGTCTAATGAGGGCAAACATTTGATGGTAGCAGCTTCCCTGCGGGAGATACTCTCTTTGCCAAAATCGCATTATTAGGCGAAAGTAAGTTACAATTCCGTACCCTATCCTAAAGCTTGCTGTTAGGAGGGAATCTGCAGCTTGCAGTGAAAGCGCTTCCAGAGGGGAGTCTAATGAGGGCAAACATTTGATGGTAGCAGCTTCCCTGCGGGAGATACTCTCTTTGCCATAATCGCCTTATTCGCCGCAGTTAAGTTACAATTCAGTACCCTATCCTAAAGCTTGCTGTTAGGAGGGAATCTGCAGCTTGCAGTGAAAGCGCTTCCAGAGGGGAGTCTAATGAGGGCAAATATTTGATGGTAGCAGCTTCCCTGCGGGAGATACTCTCTTTGCCAAAATCGCATTATTAGTCGAAAGTAAGATACAATTCAGTACCCTATCCTAAAGCTTGCTGTTAGGAGGGAATCTGCAGCTTGCAGTGAAAGCGCTTCCAGAGGGGAGTCTAATGAGGGCAAACATTTGATGGTAGCAGCTTCCCTGCGGGAGATAGTCTCTTTGCCAAAATCGCATTATTAGGCGAAAGTAAGTTACAATTCAGTACCCTATCGTAAAGCTTGCTGTTAGGAGGGAATCTGCAGCTTGCAGTGAAAGCGCTTCCAGAGGGGAGTCTAACGAGGGCAAACATTTGATGGTAGCAGCTTCCCTGCGGGAGATACTCTCTTTGCCATAATCGCATTACTAGGCGAAAGTAAGTTACAATTCAGTACCCTATCCTAAAGCTTGCTGTTAGGAGGGAATCTGCAGCTTGCAGTGAAAGCGCTTCCAGAGGGGAGTCTAATGAGGGCAAACATTTGATGGTAGCAGCTTCCCTGCGGGAGATAGTGTCTTTGCCAAAATCGCATTATTAGGCGAAAGTAAGTTACAATTCAGTACCCTATCCTAAAGCTTGCTGTTAGGAGGGAATCTGCAGCTTGCAGTGAAAGCGCTTCCAGAGGGGAGTCTAACGAGGGCAAACATTTGATGGTAGCAGCTTCCCTGCGGGAGATACTCTCTTTGCCAAAATCGCATTATTAGGCGAAAGTAAGTTACAATTCAGTACCCTATCCTAAAGCTTGCTGTTAGGAGGGAATCTGCAGCTTGCAGTGAAAGCGCTTCCAGAGGGGAGTCTAATGAGGGCAAACATTTGATGGTAGCAGCTTCCCTGCGGGAGATATTCTCTTTGCCAAAATCTCCTTATTAGCAGCAGTTAAGTTACAATTCAGTACCCTATCCTAAAGCTTGCTGTTAGGAGGGAATCTGCAGCTTGCAGTGAAAGCGCTTCCAGACGGGAGTCTAATGAGGGCAAACATTTGATGGTAGCAGCTTCCCTGCGGGAGATAGTCTCTTTGCCAAAATCGCATTATTAGGCGAAAGTAAGTTACAATTCAGTACCCTATCCTAAAGCTTGCTGTTAGGAGGGAATCTGCAGCTTGCAGTGAAAGCGTTTCCAGAGGGGAGTCTAATGAGGGCAAACATTTGATGGTAGCAGCTTCCCTGCGGGAGATATTCTCTTTGCCAAAATCTCCTTATTAGCAGCAGTTAAGTTACAATTCAGTACCCTATCCTAAAGCTTGCTGTTAGGAGGGAATCTGCAGCTTGCAGTGAAAGCGCTTCCACAGGGTAGTCTAATGAGGGCAAACATTTGATGGTAGCAGCTTCCCTGCGGGAGATACTCTCATTGCCAATATCGCGTTATTAGGCGAAAGTAAGTTACAATTCAGTACCCTATCCTAAAGCTTGCTGTTAGGAGGGAATCTGCAGCTTGCAGTGAATGCGCTTCCAGAGGGTAGTCTAACGAGGGCAAACATTTGATGGTAGCAGCTTCCCTGCGGGAGATACTCTCTTTGCCAAAATCGCCTTATTAGCTGCAGTTAAGATACAATTCAGGACCCTATCCTAAAGCTTGCTGTTAGGAGGGAATCTGCAGCTTGCAGTGAAAGCGCTTCCAGAGGGGAGTCTAATGAGGGCAAACATTTGATGGTAGCAGCTTCCCTGCGGGAGATATTCTCTTTGCCAAAATCGCATTATTAGGCGAAAGTAAGTTACAATTCAGTACCCTATCCTAAAGCTTGCTGTTAGGAGGGAATCTGCAGCTTGCAGTGAAAGCGCTTCCAGAGGGGAGTCTAATGAGGGCAAACATTTGATGGTAGCAGCTTCCCTGCGGGAGATAGTCTCTTTGCCAAAATCGCATTATTAGGCGAATGTAACTTACAATTCAGTACCCTATCCAAAAGCTTGCTGTTAGGAGGGAATCTGCAGCTTGCAGTGAAAGCGCTTCCAGAGGGGAGTCTAATGAGGGCAAACATTTGATGGTAGCAGCTTCCCTGCGGAAGATAGTCTCTTTGCCAAAATCGCATTATTAGGCGAAAGTAAGTTACAATTCAGTACCCTACCCTAAAGCTTGCTGTTAGGAGGGAATCTGCAGCTTGCAGTGAAAGCGCTTCCAGAGGGGAGTCTAATGAGGGCAAATATTTGATGGTAGCAGCTTCCCTGCGGGAGATATTCTCTTTGCCAAAATCGCCTTATTAGCCGCAGTTAAGTTACAATTCAGTACCCTATCCTAAAGCTTGCTGTTAGGAAGGAATCTGCAGCTTGCAGTGAAAGCGCTTCCAGAGGGGAGTCTAATGAGGGCAAACATTTGATGGTAGCAGCTTCCCTGCGGGAGATACTCTCTTTACCAAAATCGAATTATTAGGTGAAAGTAAGTTACAATTCAGTACCCTATCCTAAAGCTTGCTGTTGGGAGGGAATCTGCAGCTTGCAGTGAAAGCGCTTCCAGAGGGGAGTCTAATGAGGGCAAACATTTGATGGTAGCAGCTTCCCTGCGGGAGATACTCTCTTTACCAAAATCGCATTATTAGGTGAAAGTAAGTTACAATTCAGTACCCTATCCTAAAGCTTGCTGTTAGGAGGAAATCTGCCGCTTGCAGTGAAAGCGCTTCCAGAGGGGAGTCTAATGAGGGCAAACATTTGATGGTAGCAGCTTCCCTGCGGGAGATATTCTCTTTGCCAAAATCGCATTATTAGGCGAATGTAAGTTACAATTCAGTACCCTATCCTAAAGCTTGCTGTTAGGAGGGAATCTGCAGCTTGCAGTGAAAGCGCTTCCAGAGGGGAGTCTAACGAGGGCAAACATTTGATGGTAGCAGCTTCCCTGCGGGAGATACTCTTTTTGCCAAAATCGCATTATTAGGCGAAAGTAAGTTACAATTCAGTACCCTATCCTAAAGCTTGCTGTTAGGAGGGAATCTGCAGCTTGCAGTGAAAGCGCTTCCAGAGGGGAGTCTAATGAGGGCAAACATTTGATGGTAGCAGCTTCCCTGCGGGAGATAGTCTCTTTGCCAAAATCGCATTATTAGGCGAAAGTAAGTTACAATTCAGTACCCTATCCTAAAGCTTGCTGTTATGAGGGAATCTGCAGCTTGCAGTGAAAGCGCTTCCAGAGGGGAGTCTAACGAGGGCAAACATTTGATGGTAGCAGCTTCCCTGCGGGAGATACTCTCTTTGCCATAATCGCCTTATTCGCCGCAGTTAAGTTACAATTCAGTACCCTATCCTAAAGCTTGCTGTTAGGAGGGAATCTGCAGCTTGCAGTGAAAGCGCTTCCAGAGGGGAGTCTAATGAGGGCAAACATTTGATGGTAGCAGCTTCCCTGCGGGAGATACTCTCTTTGCCAAAATCGCATTATTAGGCGAAAGTAAGTTACAATTCAGTACCCTATCCTAAAGCTTGCTGTTAGGAAGAAATCTGCAGCTTGCAGTGAAAGCGCTTCCAGAGGGGAGTCTAATGAGGGCAAACATTTGATGGTAGCAGCTTCCCTGCGGGAGATATTCTCTTTGCCAAAATCTCCTTATTAGCAGCAGTTAAGTTACAATTCAGTACCCTATCCTAAAGCTTGCTGTTAGGAGGGAATCTGCAGCTTGCAGTGAAAGCGCATCCAGAGGGGAGTCTAATGAGGGCAAACATTTGATGGTAGCAGCTTCCCTGCGGGAGATAGTCTCTTTGCCAAAATCGCATTATTAGGCGAAAGTAAGTTACAATTCAGTACCCTATCCTAAAGCTTGCTGTTAGGAGGGAATCTGCAGCTTGCAGTGAAAGCGCTTCCAGAGGGGAGTCTAACGAGGGCAAACATTTGATGGTAGCAGCTTCCCTGCGGGAGATAGTCTCTTTTCCAAAATCGCATTATTAGGCGAAAGTAAGTTACAATTCAGTACCCTATCCTAAAGCTTGCTGTTAGGAGGGAATCTGCAGCTTGCAGTGAAAGCGCTTCCAGAGGGGAGTCTAATGAGGGCAAACATTTGATGGTAGCAGCTTCCCTGCGGGAGATATTCTCTTTGCCATAATCGCCTTATTAGCCACAGTTAAGTTACAATTCAGTACCCTATCCTAAAGCTTGCTGTTAGGAGGGAATCTGCAGCTTGCAGTGAAAGCGCTTCCAGAGGGGAGTCTAATGAGGGCAAACATTTGATGGTAGCAGCTTCCCTGCGGGAGATATTCTCTTTGACAAAATCGCATTATTACGCGAAAGTAAGTTACAATTCAGTACCCTATCCTAAAGCTTGCTTTTAGGAGGGAATCTGCAGCTTGCAGTGAAAGCGCTTCCAGAGGGTAGTCTAACGAGGGCAAACATTTGATGGTAGCAGCTTCCCTGCGGGAGATACTCTCATTGCCAATATCGCGTTATTAGGCGAAAGTAAGATACAATTCAGTACCCTATCCTAAAGCTTGCTGTTAGGAGGGAATCTGCAGCTTGCAGTGAATGCGCTTCCAGAGGGTAGTCTAACGAGGGCAAACATTTGATGGTAGCAGCTTCCCTGCGGGAGATACTCTCTTTGCCAAAATCACCTTATTAGCTGCAGTTAAGATACAATTCAGGACCCTATCCTAAAGCTTGCTGTTAGGAGGGAATCTGCAGCTTGCAGTGAAAGCGCTTCCAGAGGGGAGTCTAATGAGGGCAAACATTTGATGGTAGCAGCTTCCCTGCGGGAGATATTCTCTTTGCCAAAATCGCATTATTAGGCGAAAGTAAGTTACAATTCAGTACCCTATCCTAAAGCTTGCTGTTAGGAGGGAATCTGCAGCTTGCAGTGAAAGCGCTTCCAGAGGGGAGTCTAATGAGGGCAAACATTTGATGGTAGCAGCTTCCCTGCGGGAGATAGTCTCTTTGCCAAAATCGCATTATTAGGTGAAAGTAAGTTACAATTCAGTACCCTATCCTAAAGCTTGCTGTTAGGAAGAAATCTGCAGCTTGCAGTGAAAGCGCTTCCAGAGGGGAGTCTAATGAGGGCAAACATTTGATGGTAGCAGCTTCCCTGCGGGAGATAGTCTCTTTGCCAAAATCTCCTTATTAGCAGCAGTTAAGTTACAATTCAATACCCTATCCTAAAGCTTGCTGTTAGGAGGGAATCTGCAGCTTGCAGTGAAAGCGCTTCCAGAGGGGAGTCTAACGAGGGCAAACATTTGATGGTAGCAGCTTCCCTGCGGGAGATACTCTCTTTGCCAAAATCGCATTATTAGGCGAAAGTAAGTTACAATTCAGTACACTATCCTAAAGCTTGCTGTTAGGAGGGAATCTGCAGCTTGCAGTGAAAGCGCTTCCAGAGGGGAGTCTAATGAGGGCAAACATTTGATGGTATCAGCTTCCCTGCGGGAGATACTCTCTTTGCCAAAATCGCATTATTAGGCGAAAGTAAGTTACAATTCAGTACCCTATCCTAAAGCTTGCTGTTAGGAGGAAATCTGCAGCTTGCAGTGAAAGCGCTTCCAGAGGGGAGTCTAATGAGGGCAAACATTTGATGGTAGCAGCTTCCCTGCGGGAGATAGTCTCTTTGCCAGAATCGCCTTATTAGCCGCAGTTAAGATACAATTCAATACACTATCCTAAAGCTTGCTGTTAGGAGGGAATCTGCAGCTTGCAGTGAAAGCGCTTCCACAGGGTAGTCTAATGAGGGCAAACATTTGATGGTAGCAGCTTCCCTGCGGGAGATAGTCTCTTTGCCAAAATCGCATTATTAGGCGAAAGTAAGTTACAATTCAGTACCCTATCCTAAAGCTTGCTGTTAGGAGGGAATCTGCAGCTTGCAGTGAAAGCGCTTCCAGAGGGGAGTCTAATGAGGGCAAATATTTGATGGTAGCAGCTTCCCTGCGGGAGATACTCTCTTTGACAAAATCGCATTATTAGGCGAAAGTAAGTTACAATTCAGTACCCTATCCTAAAGCTTGCTTTTAGGAGGGAATCTGCAGCTTGCAGTGAAAGCGCTTCCAGAGGGGAGTCTAATGAGGGCAAACATTTGATGGTAGCAGCTTCCCTGCGGGAGATACTCTCTTTCCCAAAATCGCATTATTAGGCGAAAGTAAGTTACAACTCAGTACCCTATCCTAAAGCTTGCTGTTAGGAGGGAATCTGCAGCTTGCAGTGAAAGCGCTTCCAGAGGAGAGTCTAATGAGGGCAAATATTTGATGGTAGCAGCTTCCCTGCGGGAGATAGTCTCTTTTCCAAAATCGGATTATTAGGCGAAAGTAAGTTACAATTCAGTACACTATCCTAAAGCTTGCTGTTAGGAGGGAATCTGCAGCTTGCAGTGAAAGCGCTTCCAGAGGGGAGTCTAATGAAGGCAAACATTTGATGGTAGCAGCTTCCCTGCGGGAGATACTCTCTTTGCCAAAATCGCATTATTAGGCGAAAGTAAGTTACAATTCAGTACCCTATCCTAAAGCTTGCTGTTAGGAGGGAATCTGCAGCTTGCAGTGAAAGCGCTTCCAGAGGGGAGTCTAATGAGGGCAAACATTTGATGGTAGCAGCTTCCCTGCGGGAGATACTCTCTTTGCCAAAATCGCCTTATTAGCTGCAGTTAAGTTACAATTCAGTACCCTATCCTAAAAATTTCTGTTAGGAGGGAATCTGCAGCTTGCAGTGAAAGCGCTTCCAGAGGGGAGTCTAATGAGGGCAAACATTTGATGGTAGCAGCTTCCCTGCGGGAGATGTTCTCTTTGCCAAAATCGCATTATTAGGCGAAAGTAAGATATAATTCAGTACCCTATCCTAAAGCTTGCTGTTAGGAGGGAATCTGCAGCTTGCAGTGAAAGCGCTTCCAGAGGGGAGTCTAATGAGGGCAAACATTTGATGGTAGCAGCTTCCCTGCGGGAGATACTCTCTTTGCCAAAATCGCATTATTAGGCGAAAGTAAGTTACAATTCAGTACCCTATCCTAAAGCTTGCTGTTAGGAGGGAATCTGCAGCTTGAAGTGAATGCGCTTCCATAGGGTAGTCTAATGAGGGCAAAGATTTGATGGTAGCAGCTTCCCTGCGGGAGATATTCTCTTTGCCAATATCGCATTATTAGGCGATAGTAAGTTACAATTCATTACACTATCCTAAAGCTTGCTGTTAGGAGGGAATCTGCATCTTGCAGTGAAAGTGCTTCCAGAGGGGAGTCTAATGAGGGCAAACATTTGATGGTAGCAGCTTCCCTGCGGGAGATAGTCTCTTTGCCAAAATCGCATTATTAGGCGAAAGTAAGTTACAATTCAGTACCCTATCCTAAAGCTTGCTGTTAGGAGGGAATCTGCAGCTTGCAGTGAAAGCGCTTCCAGAGGGGAGTCTAATGAGGGCAAAGATTTGATGGTAGCAGCTTCCCTGCGGGAGATACTCTCTTTGCCAAAATCGCATTATTAGGCGAAAGTAAGTTACAATTCAGTACCCTATCCTAAAGCTTGCTGTTAGGAGGGAATCTACAGCTTGCAGTGAAAGCGCTTCCAGAGGGGAGTCTAATGAGGGCAAACATTTTATGGTAGCAGCTTCCCTGCGGGAGATATTCTCTTTGCCAAAATCGCATTATTAGGCGAAAGTAAGTTACAATTCAGTACCCTATCCTAAAGCTTGCTGTTAGGAGGGAATCTGCAGCTTGCAGTGAAAGCGCTTCCAGAGGGGAGTCTAATGAGGGCAAACATTTGATGGTAGCAGCTTCCCTGCGGGAGATATTCTCTTTGCCAAAATCGCATTATTAGGCGAAAGTAAGATACAGTTCAGTACACTATCCTAAAGCTTGCTGTTAGGAGGGAATCTGCAGCTTGCAGTGAAAGCGCTTCCAGAGGGGAGTCTAATGAGGGCAAACATTTGATGGTAGCAGCTTCCCTGCGGGAGATATTCTCTTTGACAAAATCGCATTATTAGGCGAAAGTAAGTTACAATTCAGTACCCTATCCTAAAGCTTGCTGTTAGGAGGGAATCTGCAGCTTGCAGTGAAAGCGCTTCCAGAGGAGAGTCTAATGAGGGCAAATATTTGATGGTAGCAGCTTCCCTGCGGGAGATACTCTCTTTGCCAAAATCGCATTATTAGGCGAAAGTAAGTTACAATTCAGTACCCTATCCTAAAGCTTGCTGTTAGGAGGGAATCTGCAGCTTGCAGTGAAAGCGCTTCCAGAGGGGAGTCTAACGAGGGCAAACATTTGATGGTAGCAGCTTCCCTGCGGGAGATACTCTCTTTGCCAAAATCGCATTATTAGGCGAAAGTAAGATACAATTCAGTACCCTATCCTAAAGCTTGCTGTTAGGAGGGAATCTGCAGCTTGCAGTGAAAGCGCTTCCAGAGGGGAGTCTAACGAGGGCAAACATTTGATGGTAGCAGCTTCCCTGCGGGAGATACTCTCTTTGCCAAAATCGCATTATTAGGCGAAAGTAAGATACAATTCAGTACCCTATCCTAAAGCTTGCTGTTAGGAGGGAATCTGCAGCTTGCAGTGAAAGCGCTTCCAGAGGGGAGTCTAATGAGGGCAAACATTTGATGGTAGCAGCTTCCCTGCGGGAGATACTCTCTTTGCCAAAATCGCCTTATTAGCTGCAGTTAAGTTACAATTCAGTACCCTATCCTAAAAATTTCTGTTAGGAGGGAATCTGCAGCTTGCAGTGAAAGCGCTTCCAGAGGGGAGTCTAATGAGGGCAAATATTTGATGGTAGCAGCTTCCCTGCGGGAGATACTCTCTTTGCCAAAATCGCATTATTAGGCGAAAGTAAGTTACAATTCAGTACCCTATCCTAAAGCTTGCTGTTAGGAGGGAATCTGCAGCTTGCAGTGAAAGCACTTCCAGAGGGGAGTCTAATGAGGGCAAACATTTGATGGTAGCAGCTTCCCTGCGGGAGATACTCTCTTTGCCAAAATCGCATTATTAGGCGAAAGTAAGATACAATTCAGTACCCTATCCTAAAGCTTGCTGTTAGGAGGGAATCTGCAGCTTGCAGTGAAAGCGCTTCCAGAGGGGAGTCTAACGAGGGCAAACATTTGATGGTAGCAGCTTCCCTGCGGGAGATACTCTCTTTGCCAAAATCGCATTATTAGGCGAAAGTAAGTTACAATTCAGTACCCTATCCTAAAGCTTGCTGTTAGGAGGGAATCTGCAGCTTGCAGTGAAAGCGCTTCCAGAGGAGAGTCTAATGAGGGCAAACATTTGATGGTAGCAGCTTCCTGCGGGAGATACACTCTTTGCCAAAATCGCCTTATTAGCTGCAGTTAAGTTACAATTCAGTACCCTATCCTAAAAATTTCTGTTAGGAGGGAATCTGCAGCTTGCAGTGAAAGCGCTTCCAGAGGGGAGTCTAATGAGGGCAAACATTTGATGGTAGCAGCTTCCCTGCGGGAGATGTTCTCTTTGCCAAAATCGCATTATTAGGGGAAAGTAAGATATAATTCAGTACCCTATCCTAAAGCTTGCTGTTAGGAGGGAATCTGCAGCTTGCAGTGAAAGCGCTTCCAGAGGGGAGTCTAATGAGGGTAAATATTTGATGGTAGCAGCTTCCCTGTGGGAGATACTCTCTTTGCCAAAATCGCATTATTAGGCGAAAGTAAGTTACAATTCAGTACCCTATCCTAAAGCTTGCTGTTAGGAGGGAATCTGCAGCTTGCAGTGAAAGCACTTCCAGAGGGGAGTCTAATGAGGGCAAACATTTGATGGTAGCAGCTTCCCTGCGGGAGATACTCTCTTTGCCAAAATCGCATTATTAGGCGAAAGTAAGATACAATTCAGTACCCTATCCTAAAGCTTGCTGTTAGGAGGGAATCTGCAGCTTGCAGTGAAAGCGCTTCCAGAGGGGAGTCTAACGAGGGCAAAGATTTGATGGTAGCAGCTTCCCTGCGGGAGATACTCTCTTTGCCAAAATCGCATTATTAGGCGAAAGTAAGTTACAATTCAGTACCCTATCCTAAAGCTTGCTGTTAGGAGGGAATCTGCAGCTTGCAGTGAAAGCGCTTCCAGAGGAGAGTCTAATGAGGGCAAGCATTTGATGGTAGCAGCTTCCCTGCGGGAGATACTCTCTTTGCCAAAATCGCATTATTAGGCGAAAGTAAGTTACGATTCAGTACCCTATCCTAAAGCTTGCTGTTAGGAGGGAATCTGCAGCTTGCAGTGAAAGCGCTTCCAGAGGGGAGTCTAATGAGGGCAAACATTTGATGGTAGCAGCTTCCCTGCGGAAGATACTCTCTTTGCCAAAATCTCATTATTAGGCGAATGTAAGTTACGATTCAGTACCCTATCCTAAGGCTTGCTGTTAGGAGGGAATCTGCA